>NC_041382.1:776208662-776235294 GCF_002162155.2 Triticum dicoccoides
CGAGAAAAATGGTCCATTCGGAATCCAAAACCTTGGTTGACCCACTCGTGCTACTTCGGGAAAAACCCTAGGATCTGGTATTGCAGATCGGACAATGTGGGCACTGCGGTGTCGTTTCTCTCTTGGGAGTATCATTTTGGTGTAGCGCTGGAGGACAGAGGCAGGAGGTGGAGCAACTTCGTCTTGCACAGCGCTCTGGTGAAGATGTCAAGTAATGCCTGACTGAGAGGTGCTACGTTGTGTCATGCATATTCGGCAGGTGCTACGCACGACAAATTTTCTAGAGACTTCAAGCTGTGTCAGTTGGTGGTACTTGGCGGCATGGTGCTGCAATGTACCGGCGGTGACCGCGACGTGCTCAACAGTTTGCACGCCGGGAGGTGGTGCCGTTGGGCGCCGTGGTGGCATCGACGGATGGACGGACTGGCAACGATGATGCGGATCTCTTTTCTGAAGATGGCTCACCGGTTCGAGGATGATGTCGGCCTCTAAAATGTGTGCATGTGGTGTATGCTTTAGGTTTGCTGCATCGGTTGTAGGTTCCGATACGTTATGTGGATGAATCGGCAACGACACCGGTTTTAGATATGGGGAGTGAGAGCACTTCACATTATCGAGTTTTGTAGGTGTGAGTGGTGGCTTCATGTGGCTTGATGCATGTTCTTATGAGACCTTTGTTGAATAATTAATAAAGATGGTTGTATGCATTGTAGAGGCTTGGGCTTTTAACCTCCTTTTCCACACAAAAATCCCTACTTCTCTACTTGTGCAGAGATGGTTGTATGCTTGGAAATGTTGGTTAAGAGTTGTGTTCTGCAGTTCTACAATACTCCCATCGCGCTTCCTTTGTTCAGACATATATGTCCATCAAATGCAATTTAGGAAAGACAGATCTGCCGATGTCTAAGACTTCTCATGTTTGGTCCTTGCCTTTTTTTTTGCATGCTTGCATAGTTTCATTAAGCATTCCTTGGTACCACCAAAAGAGACTCAAAATCATGGTTGCTGCACAACTCAAATTTTCATCAGGAGTTGATCTCCCTTGAGACCATTTATTTTCGGTTTTGTTTGGCCAGCACAATTTGTTTGCAATAGATGCAAGGTTTTTTACACACGCAGCACTGGTAACTAACTGTACATACAATTTATACAATCTCAAAGCAAGCCGGAGCAGTTTCTGTTGTTCCAATCTACTCCCTCCGTCTGAAAAAGTTTGTTTCTCAAATGGATGTATCTAGCACTAATTTGGTGCTAGATACATCTATTTGAGGAACAAGCTTGGGACAATTTTTTTCGGACGGAAGAAGTATAAAACAACAAAACATGAAGTATGTGCTATCTGGAGTTGTCCTGAAAAGAAGAGATAATTCCAGCTGTCAGTACGATGACAGAGATGACAAGGCTGAACTTATTTCTACATATATTTAGTAGTTCCGATGCAATATACCCGCGTATCTGTTGTGGAGGAATCGTCTAAGGTCCTTGCTTCAGATTTCTCGTTCGAGTAACTACCAAAGAAGAAGACACAGTTTAGTAATCTTGCATGCATAATGAAGTTTGGTAGCATGAGTAATTCTGTGAAATCAAATATGGAAGCACGATCAGGCTTACGTTGACAAGATGGTGACCCAGATTAACTCGACACAGTCGACCCAGAGAAGTCTATGTTCGATAGGAACCACACCATATGTAATTATGTGTGCAAATGGCCACAGCTTCCATCCAGCCTGCAATTACAATTTAGATAGATCAACACTTTCAGCTTTGTAACAATGAGTAGCAAGATAAATAAAATGGGCAAAAGGTAATATACGATACTCTTATATTGCAGCACAACTAATCTTATCAATCGAATTTCTGTTTGTTTCCATTTTCAGTCATCCACATCCCCAAATTCTTTCATAATGGTGTATCAGATCAGATGTATGTGCACCTTATTTAGTTAATTTACACCCGTTAACACACACCTGTAGTTTCTAGTGTACCTAAAAGGCCTGAAGACAATACTACGTGTGAATAAATGAAGAATGAAGAGGCAAAATGCATCTCACCGCTGTATTAATTCGCTCTACGCTCTACATTTTCTAACTGAATAACCGACCGGTAGTATACCATGAACCTAACATACAGTCCCAGTGTCCAAAGATACTTAGTTTGGCACAACCACGTACATAGGCATAATTCACAATTTAAAAGATGACTGATGCTTACAGTAAGCATGGGGAAGAAGGTGGACTTGAGCTCGCTGAATATGGTGGACGGAGATTCCCACCGAAGGAATCCCAAGGAGACGAAGTAGATGGTGTTCCACAGCGCAGTCCAAGCCGTCTGATCAAATGCAGCCTTGACAGGTACAGCCCACCAATCCTTGTACGGAAACACCGACTGATGCAAGAAAGTCATGTCAGTTACCTCATCAACATCAGATAAAACTTGTACGGGTCGGCTAAGTATGTATGTAGTATGACCACAATTGGTACTACCTCCGTCTCGGTGAATAAGTCATTCGCGTAGTTCTAAGTTGACAATTTAACTATCTAAATATGTATTCTTTGTGACAAAAAACATATATTTAGAAACTACATCTTTGTAGAAATCTAGTGATATACTTTTTATGACATATAACACATATTTAATTCCTCAAATCGATGACCTAGAACTACGCGAATGACTTATTCACTTAGACAGAGGTAGTACGTACCTCGCAGAAATTGTAGTAGTAGTGGGAAAGAGATCCCTGAAGGGTGAAGCCTATGAGGCCAGACCGGAACATGCGAGCACGGTCAAACTCGAAGATGGGCTTCCCTTCGCAGCACTGTAATAAGCAGCAGGGGCAATACAAACAACAAAAACATAATTAGCTATTGCAGCAGCAGAAAGGGGAGGGGATGTAAAACAAACATAATTGCACCTGGGCTATCCAGTCGCCGAGGGAATAGACGATGCCACTGATCATCATCTTAACAAGAAGCGGATTGGCCCTGAGGGCCTCCTCGTACGCCGACCAGTTGTGCTGTGGCATGTACCGCAGGATCTCGAAGATAGTCCACCCCTGCACCAAATCCAAGCAAGAGAACAAATGTTAATCATCATCACGAACCCCCAAAATCACCCAGATGCAGAGGCCGGGGGTCTTTCTCCTTTTCTAAAAAAAAAAAACCCCAAAATCGAGATTATGGCTAGTTATTAGAAGAAGAGAAGAGGCAATTTTGGCTGGTATATATCAATCGAGGAGGTCCTTACATGCCAGTAGTCCTGGTCGACGGTGAGGACCTTGGTGAGCGCGAAGGTGATGGCGCCGAGCACGATGGCCGCGTTGATGCCGAGGTCGAGCATCTTGTCGCCGCCAGGGGTGCCCTGGAAGTCGAGGCCCTCCGGCAGCTCCTCGAGCAGCCCCGCCGGCACCACCCCGTCCAGGTCTAGCTCGCCGGCCCCGGATCCCGGCAGCACGTCGGCCGGCTCCGCCGTGGCAGAGGCGGGGCGGAGGCGCCTGGAGGATCCCGCTCCCGCCAGGCGGACGAGAGACGGCGCGGCGGTGGAGGCGGAGAGGGGGTTGCAGGGGAGCCGCGGCCTGCATGCGGATGCGGGGGAGAAGGCCACGGACGCCGCCATCGCTGCTGCTCTAGCCTCGCAGCCAAGCTGCACACGCACGCGCGCGCGCGCTGAGGCTGGTTGGCTCTCAAAGAAAAGACATTGGTGTTTCTTTAGCCTTTGCTTCCGACCGATGCTTTTTTTCGCGCGGTTTAACCGCCGGGGCAGGTGTCTGCGACCGCGTGAAGCTTGTGGATCTCTCGCGGCCGCTCCATCCTGTGGAGGAGGGAAGTCGGCAGCGGTCGTCTCATTTCATCCGGGCAAAATGATTCCCGATCGACGATTTTGTGGTGGAGGTGCCTCATACGGTGGGCCACTGTACCACGAGGTCCACGACAGGGTATCCAAGTTGCAGGTTCCATACGTGGAGAGATGGAACCCGGTGGAGATTCCACGCCTCCGGTGCCTGCTTCTGTGGCCATTCTCTTCTCCGTCTCATAAATTGATTTTCCCCGTGTTGGAAAATTACCTACATGTTTTCGTCTTTTTGTGTGGCCAATATGTATGTTGTGGAAGAGAGAGAGACCTAAAGAATCGCCAGAGAGAACTCGTCCGCAAGAATACACACACATATTTTTTACGTACTCTTTTCTTTGAGAAAGGACTGAAACTCATCTTCTCTACCTCGACCCATGCACACAGCCCTAGCTTAATTATTGCAACATTTTACAACAATCCATAAATGTCCTGGTGTGTTTTGATGATCGATGTTCAGGATATGGTCGTCATGTTTATTTGGCAAATTTGGCAACTCCTTTCAGACTTGGTGCATGGCAAGGAAGTACGTACGTCCTCCTCAAGCGTCAACTGAATTTCTTGACAGTTGTATAAAATCGACCAACCAAGTGAGAAGGTACACTACTGATGAAATTATAAAAGGGAAGATGCCTATGGATGTTACCCATGTTATACCTGAGGCCAAGTGCTCTGTACCGGCCCTGTCGTGGCCACCTCCACCGCCGGACCGAGTGGCGTTGTCCGTGGACGGCTCCTTCTTGGCTGTCGGTGGTACGGCAACGACAGTTATGATTCTTAGGAGACATGATGGGAGTGTAATCTTTGCAGTTTACATACTAGTCGAGCACCATAGGATGAGAAGCATTGTAGCCATCCAATATACTAGTATGGCCCACGCACAGTTTCTTCGTTTGGATGCTTAATTAATTGCTCCTGTAACTCCTTCCTCTAAACACGTCACATGCCAACTCTCATTGCTTCCCAATTCAATGCTTCCTAGCGGTAAAAAAAATATCACTGCTTCCTACATTGCACGTGCGCATCAACATATATATGGTAGATTCTCGTCTTCTTCTTTCTCCTCTCAAAATACTCATCATATGGTGGATTCCAGGGCCGTTAGCCAAAATTTGCTTCCCATAAATCACGTCAGAAATCTTTATTATAAAAAAAATCTGTTAAGTTTTGATTTGTTTCCAACAAACAAATAGCAGAAAATAATTATTATTCAAGATGCATTTTGTGCAGCCCAACAAGCTTAATTAGGTGGCATGGAAGCATTATTATTTACCAATCGAAGCATCATTTTATGGTGTGATGAGAACATATCTACTTCATATTTATCACCGTATTGATAGAAATATTTTTTGCATCGATAGAAGCATTATTTTTATACTATGGTAGCAATTTGATGCTTTGGAATATATTTTGGTGTAGCGGAAACAATATTTGCGTTTGATGGAAGCACTTGTCGCAAAATAAATTATACAGAAGCATAACAAGAATATACACATGCACAAATTTAATCGATAAGAGCAATATACACTTTCATTCCTAAAAAAAATTCACTTCTGCATAGCCAGCATCACTATCCGTTGAACTAGCCGATCATACATGAGCTCCACCTGTGCCGTGAGTTTTTTGTCATCAACAAGGCAACCACCAATGAACAACAGTGCCTATTGGCTGCATCGTAGTGGCCAGTGTGCTGGAAATGAAGAAGCATGACTAAACCGAGCTCAACAAAATGTCTGTACAATAGAAACATCAGTGTCAAACAATTAAGCACACACTAGTATTTGTCGAAACAAATATTTTGTTGAAAGAAGCAAAATTTATGTATACCAATAACAGTAAAAAATGTAGGGGCCTTCCCCACTATTTTGTTAAAAACAATATCAGTAAAAGAAGCCACACTAGCCATGGTTGAAGCACACAATGGAATTGGTTTGACGAAAATGTCTATATAATAAAAGAAACATACATGGGCAATGGTTGAAGCAAGAGTTTACTACCATGGAAACATATACAAAAAATGGTTCACCGGAATGTATGTACAACAACTTTAGTCAAAGAAGTAACACCGGTCGTGGTTGAGGCGTACACTAATATTGATTGAAGCACAAACAAGTGTTGGTTGAAGCAGAATGTATATACATTAAAATATAATAGGACACAATAGCAATGGTTGAAACATAATTTCACTAACATGGATATGCATGCAAGAAATAAGGAGAGAAAGCAGAGAGGCCACCTCAGTACAAGCCGACAGGAGTTAGGCTACCTTGCTACCTACCATGTGCTGCTTGTAATCCGAGCAAATAACCATGCAACATATAGGTAGCAAAATTCGTTGAATAAATACAAAAACAATGGGGGAGTTCATGGAGGCAACTATTTAAACAGGAGAAGCATGATCTAAAATTCAGAATTACCATCATCAGTATGATCTCAACTGACCCCTATTAGATGGGAGCATAGAATTTGAACTACAAGATCTGAACATAAAGGAACCATAAGGTAGCAGAGGAGATGAGCGGTGAGGGAAGATTTCTTACAGAGTACAGAGGGTCTTGTCGTCGTTGCGATGAAAGAAGACATCCAGGTACCTGCAGCAGCAACCTTCGCCGTGCCGCTGGTGAGCCTCCCCTCGTCCTGGTGTGCGGTTGTTGAAGGCCAACACAGAGCGCTAGATCGGCGACGGCGCAACAGGGTGGGATGGATGAGCATAATCTAGGAAAGATCTTTACCTGGGATTAGGGCGGAAGAAGTGTACTGCAGAGAACGGCAGGGATGTGGGCTTGTCGTTGTCGACGATTCGATGGAGAACGGCGTACGTGTGGTCTGGATCGGAAGTGCGGAATAGACGGGAGCAACGGGCTTGGAGGAAGAGGTTGCGTGATTATGGGAGGTGGAAGCAGCTGATTAATTCATGGGGGAGGACCGGCCCGAGAAATTAGGGAAGAGTTATGGAAAGTTACAATGGGATTTGCTACAACATCACGGCCGTGGGATAAAACAGAATCAACGACAAACGATTGGTCTGGCGATTTCCTTCCATCAGCCGTATGATGAGAAGAGTTTCCCTTTACATATTTTTGTTCGGTTGTAATAACGCGCTCGACGCAGAGATGCACTCATGCAGGGCATAGTGCTGGCCATTCAATACTCAGATGCTCCGATCATTATACAATCTGATTTCTCCGAGGCATTCACATGCTTATCTGGTGATGGTCTACTACGCTCAGCATATGGACATTTTTTACATAACCTCATTTGAAACACACATTTTAGAGCATCTTCAACAGCCGCGCCAAAACACGCGCGCGCGTAAACAGGCATTTTAGCGCGTGCGGGACGTTTTCGCGCGCTCCAGTGGAGACGGGAAACTAGCGCGCGCGGGGGAAAATGCGGCAGCTCTCGCGCTAGATTTGGTGCACCGCGTCCGGCGCGCCTATAAAATTGCAGCGCCCTCTGCCGTTCTCTCGTCGCTCCCTCTACCGCTTTCTCTCATCACCGCCGACACGCCACCATCGCGCCACCATGCCGCCTCGCCGCCGGGGAGCTTCGGGCTACCGCGGCGTCCGCGTGCGTCCGGCCGGCACCTGCTCCGCCGAGATTCGGTCGGGCGGCGTGCGCCTCGGCCTCGGAACCTTCGACACCGCTCAGGATGGCGCCCGCACGTACGACGCTGTGGCGTGGCGCCTCCGGCGGTCCCATTGGGACATGAACACCACGGACGTGGCGACGCGGGAGCGGGCACAGGAGTTGGCACCTCCCCTGCGGCTTATCACCGACGAGGATCGTCGCGAGAACTGGAGGAGGGAGCGGGAGCACCGTCTCAGCATGGCCGAGATGGACGAGGAAGCCATGGCGCTGTGGCGCCAACGCTTCCCGCAAGACATCATCAACGAGGAACAGTTCTTCGCCGAGAGGAGGGCGGAGAGGAAGGAAAGGAGGGAGGAGCGAGCCGCCTATCGCGAGGACAAGCGAACGCGGAAGGCGGTCACTAAATACAATATCGCACTAGGAGATGCGTCATCCGAGGACTCCAGCGACGAGCGGTTGCTTGACGCTTACGCTCAGACGTCGAAGGAGGACATCACCGGGGCAGAGTCCGAGTCGGAGGGGACGAGTAGTAGTAGTTTTTCGTTTTTCTATCTATCGAAGGAGAAGACTATGAACTATCTATGCACTATTTTGTATCCTAGAAGCAGGCTATGTGACGAACTATCTCATATTTGTACTATCGGAACCAAATGTGTACTCCCAAATAGTAGGCGTCAAGAAAAAAAATATGGCGCGCCTGCTGGAGCGGCTCGGGCGCGCTATATTTTGCGGCGGCCACTGGTGCTAGCGCACCGCCGCGCACAAAAGCTGGCTGACCCAGCGTTGTATACTGTTTTTTAGCGCGCCGTACGTTGGACGGCTGTTGGAGATGCTCTTAAGTAGTTCATTTGATAATTTCTTTTTTTTAACATAGAAGGGCCCTGAAGGACCCATATTTTATTAGATATAACGAGATACAACACAACTTTTACATGGACCCAACAAAAGTAGAAATTACATCTAAGTCCAAAGACTTTGCAAGAAGGACCCCAGGAACTGCTGGCAAAGAATTGGGGTGCGGGAGGAAGAAATGGAATTCTCAAAATCAAAAAGTGAGATTGCAATTTGGTCCCTAATTGAAGTTCCAGCAGGGGATACTCGCTACCGTCAGGGACATGGCCGCTTGGGGCAACGAGGTCGCCACCACTCCTTCTCCAGCGGCCAGCCAGAGTGAGGAGGAGCAGCCAACTTGCCGTGTTCGCACTGCCTCCCTTTTGGCTCGTCAGCAGGGAGGAATATGGTATTGGTTGCCATTCAACCAGAAGAATCGGTGACAGAGCGATAGGAACCACCAACCAATCACCGGAATCCAGTAGGCGCCATTTCTCCTACTCAAACACCACCGAGGATTTACTCCGGGAACAAATCACTTGTTCAGCTCGATGAAGATGGGGCTTCTCCCCTTCTGCAGCTTTTCTCCCACCGCCACGGTGATACGGGAAGAACAGAAAGGGAAGAATCATCTCCAGATCTAGGAAGATTCAAAGCTCCGAGATTTACGTAACACATTAACATCCACTACAAGGATTCCGGTCTATTGCAACAACAAATATTGCTACAACTATATTTTGTTGCAATAAAATGCTATATTACCACAAAATTCCAGTTTGTGGTAACATGATCTACATATTGCCACAATTTAGTTTCATCGCGCTAAGTGCTCGTTTTGTTGCAATAGAAGCCATGTATTGCCACAAGGTGCATCGACGTTGCAATATGATAGTGCTATTGCAACAGTTTCGTCCCGTTGCGTGAATGTGTCATCTTGTTGCAATAAAGGCTAGGTATTGCAACAAAGTACATCTTTGTGGTTATATTTAGACATATATTGCAACAATTCTGACTTGTGGCGCTAGTCATAGATACTGTTGCAAAAAACATGGCTTCGTATTGCAACAAAGCATGTATTGGTTGTAATAGGGTGATTTTGCCTCATCTTCGTATCGTTGCAATAACTATTACATATTACGACAAATTGAGCATGCATGGTAATACGTACAACATAATGCCACAATCCTCTAGTGTTGCCAAAAATGAGCAGGATATTGCAACGATATTCTCTACAGTGCTCCTGGTTTTTCCCTTGATTTATCATACTATTTCTTAGGATATGATTAAAGGGGCGTACTAGTTTGTAGAGGTATTAACATATTAGGTACCTCAACTTGCACCTAAGTTGCCTTTTGGTCACATATCTTGCAAAGTGGACATCGGTGGTACCACAACTTGGAGGAACGCTCGCTTACGCATGTGCAGAGCGTTGCACACTCGCGGACACCCTTCACTTGCTCTACTGACCTCCACCGGTAGCAAGGTCGTCCTCGGCACCGAAAAGACGGCAAGCTCAATGCCCTTCTCACAAAGGTGAGTCATGAGCACTGAGCAGCACACATTCTCTTCCTAATTTTTTTTATCTTGCTTGATGTGATTATATGTATTTATGTGTGTTGTTAATAAAAAAGGAGATTCCATATAAAATTATGTGTTAAACAGAGAAATTGAGCAAAGCTGCATACTAGCTATTTTCAAACACTCCCAGGCTCCATTTAAACAGCTCTTCAGCCACCAATTGAGCAGCATAACAGTTGTATCCCAGCCTAATTTCAAGCAAGAATTCATCAGCAGATCAACAACACTATATATATATATATATATATATATATATATATATATATATATATATATATATATATATATATATATATATATATATATAAGGACATATGCCACAAGATTTTAGTAGGATATAACAAACCATCTCAGCGAGATATATAACACAAGTTTCAACATGAAAGAACACAAGCTTCAGCAGCCATACTTGTATAGATTGTTCACACAAAAGACCATAAGTTGATGGCAAAGTAATGAAATAGTGACAACACTAAACACCACAAGTTCATAGCAATAGTGCGTACATAGCATCATTGTCAAAATAGCAACATCACTAAAAGAACAGCAACTATTCTTCTCTTCTCTTCATCACCAAACTGTTAGTGCGGGGCACTAGCTTTTGTTCTCATTTGCCACAATAGATGACACTATGCAGGGGGTACCTTATTTGAACTTGTTTCACATTAGATTAAACTTCAGGAGAGATACTACTCGTAGGTAACCATCAAAAAAGTTCAGGGACTTATATTCATGGCTTAAACATGTGAAAAGCACCTTACCAAGAGATTAAAAACTATACAAAGAACCCTTGTCATCTGATTCTTCTTGTCCCAAAGGAGCAACATGCCCATCATTTACGTAAGCCTCATCATCATCCGCATCATCATCAGATTCGAACGGGACATCTTCAAACTCAATAGGTTTTATATTTTCTATGACTGAAACATCAACGTTGGATCCTTCGTCATCATTTCTGCACCAACTAGTGATCTCTTCAGGTACTGTAATCTTTGGCACTATAATTTCTGCATTGACGACATCCAGTACGTCTGCCTCACCACCTTCATCGGCTTCAACAGCTTCATCAAGGCCTACAACATTTAAAACAGAAGGAGCAAACAAATTGCGTGTATTCATTTTAATAACAGCTGCCCAATCAGGGTTCTTCACATCTCTCACATAGAAAACCTGTTGAGCTTGGAGGCCTAGAATGTAAGGGTCTCCCTGGAATGGGTGTAGAGTAGTGTCAAGGTCAATAATTCCATATTTGTTCTTCTTATACCCCTTACTCTCAGTTCTTTTGGCAGGAGGCACATCAAACCAGTCACACTGGAATAGAACAACCTCCTTATCAGGAGGAAAATCAAGAAATATGATTTTTCTTGATCACCCCATAAAAATCAATATTTCCTGTGGTTGCATCACCCTTGACTATGACGCCACTATTTTGGGTACTCAAGTCCTGCTCGATATAGGAATTCCGAAAGAAATATCCATTCAGAACTGTACGGTTGTATACACGGGCTAGGTGATCAGGTCCTTTAGCTAGCGCATAAATAAGATTGCTGACCTTCCCATCATTGTGGAGTTTTGTGATCTGTTTCATGGAATAGAATATGTGTGAGTGTAGGTTGGTACGTTATTACGAGGAACATTAGTCAAAATGCAAAATAAACTTACCCGTCTCTCAAACCAGCCAACAAACTCTTCCTTGTGCTGCCTTTTAGGATTAGGAGAATTTTTACTTGTCAGCTCCTCAAGATGTTCACTTCAAAGAGAAATGATTGTTAGTTGAATAGGAAAGTGTTAATGCATATCATGATGTGATGAAATAAATGCATAAGTATCCTTACTCAATCCACGGCGCAGTTTCCTCACAGTTTGTTATTATGAAATGCCTCATTTGATTAATCTCAGCCAAAGACAATGATTCACAAACAAAACCTTTCTTGGAGTAATCAACTGTACTCATGATGCTAATTCCTGTTGATGGTTGATCTGTACCTCCGTCTTCATGATGTTTGGACTGACTTAACTTGGTAGGCATTCCATCAACGAATCGACTGCAAAAAGTCATGCACTCTTCAAGTATGTACCCCTCTGCAATAGAACCTTCTGGTTGAGCCTTGTTACGCACATATCATTTGAGCGTACGCAAGTATCGCTCAATTGGATACATCCATCTGTACAAGACAGGCCCTCCCAATCGGGCCTCTTCAGCAAGATGAATTGGGAGATGCATCATTATATCAAAGAATGCTGGTGGAAAGATCGTCTCGAGATGACATAGAGTTTCTGGAATTGTTTTGCTCAACCTCTCCAAATCTTCATCCCTTAACTCCTTGGAGCATAAATCAGAAAATAATTTACTCAACTGAAGCAATGGGTTAACAACATTCTCGGGCAAAAGCTTGCGCAATGCAATAGGAAGAAGTTTCTGAAATATAACATGACAGTCATGAGTTTTGAGTCCACTAATCTTGCACTGATCGAGGACTACACATCGCTTAATGTGTGATGCATAGCCATCTGGCATCTTAATGCTCTGCAGAAACTTGAGGAGCATTATCTTTTCTTCCTTTTTTAAAGTATAGCAACCTTTCTTTATGTCGTACTTATGCTTACCGGGCTTTGGATGCTGGTCCTTCCTAATTTTCAGGTCCTCCATATCAAGACGAGCCTTCACACCATCCTTTGATTTCTTAGGCATCTCAAGCAAAGTCCCCAGAATGCTGTCACAAATGTTCTTCTCGATGTGCATAACGTCCAAACTGTGCCTGACAAGCAAGTGCTTCCAATATGGGAGCTGGAAAAATACACTTTTCTTCCGCCAATTATGCCAACAGTTAGTTTCCGTTCGCTTTCTCTTATTTGACCGTCCAAATGGTGCATGCTGAATGCTATCAAGTTCCCGCACAACTTGTTCACCTGTAAGTGCCACAGGAGCTTCTCTATTATCTGTCTTGTTGTTGAACAAACACTTGTTTCGACGCCATTTGTGGGTCCTGGGCAGAAAACGTCGGTGTCCCATGTAGCAATGCTTTCGACCATACTTAAGCCATAAAAATTTGTATGTTTGTGGCAATACAGGCATGCTAGCTTGCCTTTTGTGCTCCAACCACTCAGCATTGCATAAGCTGGGTAGTCACTGATGGACCACAGCAAGCATGCATACATCTGGAATTTTTTTAGTTGCAGCATCATATGTGTCAGCACCATCCTCCCATAGAACATTCAGTTCATCAATCAAGGGCTGCAAGTACACATCTATGTTATTTCCTACTGACTTTGGTCCTGGAATAATCATTGACATAATCCAATTTTGTGGTTTCATACACATCCACGGTGGCAAGTTATATGGAATAAGAATGACAGGCCATGTACTGTGTGATTTACTCATGAGCCCAAAGGGGTTGAATCCATCCGAAGCAAGGCCAAGCCGAACACTGCGAGCATCTTTTGAGAATTTCTTATAATATTTCTTATCAAAATGCTTCCGGGCCTTCGAATCTGCAGGATGCCTCATTACGCCATCATCCACCCGACCCTCCTTATGCCATTTCATATGTGATGACATATATTCTGTCATGTACAGCCTTTGCAGTCTTGGAATGAGTGGGAAATACGTTAGAACTTTCTGTGGCACTGGCTTCTTTGATTTATGGCCTGATGCATTGTCTTCGTCACTGGTAGGAGTAGATTTCCATCGAGATGCATGACAGACAGGACACTCTTCTGCATCAGCATGTTCATTACGGAATAGCACGCAATCATTAACGCACGCGTGTATCTTCTTGTAGTCCATCCCAAGATCTCGGATCACCTTCCTTACTTTTCCAAGATTAGTAGGGATGCAGTGACCCTTTGGCAACACCTGTGTGAACATCTGCAGAACTAAGTCACATGTTCTATTGGTCATCCCAGACACACACTTGATTTGGTAAAGCTTCACAATGAAAGATAGCTTCGTGAAATCCTTGCAACCTGGGTACAACTCTTTTTTTGCCTCTTTCAATAGTTCGAAGAAGACCTTGGCTGTTGTATTTGGCTCCTGGTTCCTTTCCTCACCGCTGGAAGCATCCACATGAATGTCTCCCGCACCTTCACCAATGTCTGCATTGCTTTCCATGTTTGTGCCCCTTATGAGAGTATTGAGCATGTCACATACCCCAGCACCATCATCTAAAGCGTCTTCATTATCAGAATCTTCAGACATGCTTCCCTCATCGGATTGTTCACCATGGTATATCCAGTGAGTGTAGGTTGGATCCATCCCATTGAACAACAAGTCAGTATGAACTTCCTTTTTCGTTTTTGGAACAACATTGAGACATCTCCTACATGGGCATGGGACTGTTGAGTCTGGGTGAGCACCATCGAAGGCAAAATTCAAGAAATCCTTCATGCCGGTTTGCCACTCAACAGAATTTCTTTCCCTGTCCATCCAGCTCTTATCTCGTGTCATTTTTGCCTTATCTCCGTAAAGCCAGTCCTGTTAAAAAAACATAACAGCTGCTTTAGTAGCTAAATTACAGCCAACAGCATCACTAGCTGCATTACAAGACAAGACAACAGGGATACATACATACCAATATTACTGTCACATGGTAAAGCAAAATTTATCTATACATTCTAAAGCAAAATTTGGTTGATGGAAGAAGAAATAGTACTACTGTCACATGGTAGTATACGTGACATGAGTTTAAATAAGTTTAGTTTAGTAGTTGGCTACATAATGCAAAAACAGAAATTCAGAGACAGTGAAGAGATCACGGCTCAAAACTAACAACCAGATTGTTTGACTTATGCTGAAGAACATAGCATACCTTTATGCTACTGATCTCCATGAATGTGTTGTTCTACATACCTCACGCTACATATCAGATTCAAGATACTTGCTTGATTCTTTACTTGATTCAGTGTATGATACTTGTCATGCAATTTTACTTTAGGAGTTTCAATTGAATGGTTGCAGCCATATATGAATTTTTATAGATGGTTTAATTTGAATGATTCACTCAATTAAAGCTCCTGTGTGTTTCTGCTTAAGTTCCATTCAGTGTGTTTTTTGTTTAATTTCCCTTTGGTTTGAGGTTCAGTGTGAAGCAGCCTAAAATGTTTTGGAGCAACATCACTACGAAGACACCATCTTAAGCCAAGGAGCCCGAGACAGCAGCTTTGCGATTATATAAGCACATGAGCAGGGAACAGATTGAACTGAACTGAAGTATATGAACGGCATTCATGTTCATCAGATTCAGTTTTGAAATTTGTGTGGGTTTTCTATCTTATTATTTGCCTGAACCATCTTATTATTGCAGATGTGGAAGAACATGAAAGTAGCTACCGATAAAACAACAAGCAAGGGAAAATTAGTTTGCTACCGATATCTCATTCGCTACGCCTATCTGTTTTGTTGCACTAGGATGCTGCAACAGAGCACTTTATATTGTTGTAATAGCTTGGCATCACAAAAAATTTCACGATGCGATAACAGTTTGGCGCCACCAAAGTAAGTTTGTTGAAATAGAGTATCGCCACGGAAAGTATAAATTGTCGCAATAATTTCTCGCTACAAAGTTTTTACCTGTTGTGATACCTATTTATCACCATAAAAACAAGTACGTTGCAATTTTTTGTTACGACAATTCGAATATTTGTTGCCATAAGTTAATGCCACAAACGCAGTGGGGCGTGGCAACATGTCTAATGCCACGAAAACAAGGATTGTTGCCATAGTTTATTGCCACAAGTATAGTGGGTCGTGGCAACATGCCTAATGCCATGAAAACAAGGATTGTTGCCATAGTTTGTTGCCACAATTGACTATTGCCATGGAAGAGTATTGCGTCACAAAATGGTCGTCGTTGGCATAGGTTGTTGCCACAAATGTCTATCGCTACGATATATCAGTCTCCACAATTCGTTACATGTTGCATTAAAGCTATCTCCACAAATCAAATTGTGGCATCAAGTGAGTGTTGCCATGGGAAAACATGTGGCAACTGCCCGCATGGTTGTTGCAATAGCACACTTTATTGCCACAATTGCTTTTCCGTGGTAATAACCTATTACCATGTGTCCAGTCGCAACGGCTGCCAACGAATGTCGTTTCGTCAGAATAGGTACTTATCGCCACGAAACAGCATGTATTGCAACAAACGATTTTGTTGCAATAGACCCGGATCCTTGTAGTGATCATACATAGCATAATTAAACATTACATTGCCTACTACATTAACACTACATCAACATGGAACTAGGTTAAGCATCGACATAGAACATATAAAAAGTACATGATAGATAGTCTACTCATCGTCGCCTAAAATAAGAATACCATGAGTGCCATGGCTCTCGCAAAAAGAACAACTAGGAATTATCTAGGGAGTATGAACCAAATCATTACAGCTACTAGGAGTGCACATGCGAAGCTTCTTAAATTTCCTTCTCTAGTCTTGCATCTTATTGATTTGGGATTGCATCTAGTTGACTTGGAGGTGCTTCTCGTTGATTTAAATTTGCTTCTCCCATGCATCTATCAACTCATCATCAGTAGGAAATATGTCATAGAGGCAATAATAAATGTTATTATTTATTTCCATGTTCGCAATTGATATGCACATGTGGAATAATAAACGGTAAAATAGATTCCTAGTCTAGCCTCTAAGACTAGCTCAAGTGTTGCATGATGATTCTATTTTCCTAATCATGGGCATAACTATGTCAGCAACTTTGAGGACGCAATGTTAGAAGAACAATTGTGTTGAACCAACCCAACTGTTGTTATGCTATGGGATAAATTCGTCACAAGTTAATGGTTTATAACATAGGGGAAGTTAAACATTTGCATAATTCCTTAGATCATGAGAGCATCGTGTTCCTTCGTACTTTGTTAAACGTCATCCATAACAAGGTGACTATTAAGGCGGCTTACGGGTTCACATAAAAGTATGAAAAGGAACTTGATAGCTCAAGATTGGGATTTTCTCCTCCGGCGATGGCGAGATATTCTTGGGGCTCTCTCGGTGTTACGGTATCCGATATCGCTCCTTCCATTGTGTTCCATCCTGGACGCTCACCTTGAAGGACCACGTCCGCCGGTGGTGCCATCCTTCCATGGTCTCCTTTTTCTCCTTGAGCACCAAAATCAGGCGCCCGTCCCGACGGAGGGACGCAAAACGCGCTGGCTGCCAGCGTAGCAGGGGACCGGGGGAGTAGGCTGGAGGCCCCGCCGGGCGCGGCGTGCATCCCCGGGAGGAGGCTGGGGGAGGGGCTGGGGGTGGTCGGGCGCGTGCCTGGCGCGGCGCTCATCGTCGAGAGAAGGTAAGAGGAAGAGGCGGCCAGGGGTTTGCTTGGCGCAGCGCGTGTCAAAGGGAGGAGGACCAGGCGAGAGCCCCGTAGCTGGGAGGAGAGCGCGGCGGAGCGGCGGATGGCCTGGAGGAGGGAGGAGGAAGGGGGCAGTGGTCGAGCCAGGTGCTGGGGCGGGGTGTGGGTGGTGGGATGAGTGGATAAGGAGTGAGAGGTGGACGACTTTGTCGGTAGCGCGTGCGCTCTCCACGACCGAATCGTGCAGTTGCACGATTGAGTATTAGATCACGGAGCAAAATGAACGGGTGGGCCGAGAGACTTCTAGCTTGCGCCGGAAGAGAATCACTTATCAAATCGGTCATCCAAGCAATCCCAATGTTCAGTATGAGTTGTTTCCTTTTGACAAAGAAGGTGTGCAAAAATTTGACGGCCAGTATGGCTAAATTTTGGTGGAGCGGATCCCTGGATCGTCGATCTATGCATTGGTTGTCGTGGGATAAGCTCGCTTCCCCGAAAGCTCGTGGGGGCATGGGTTTTAGGGACTTGAAGCTCTTCAACTTGGCGTTGCTCGGCAAGCATGGGTGGAGGTTTATCAATAATCCAGACTCGCTTTGTGCTCGGGTAATGAAGGGCCGTTACTTTCCAGACGGTGAGTTTATGGAGGCCACGGTGCCGAAGACTTCCTCGGCCATTTGGCGAGCGATAGTAGCAGGCAGGGCCGCGCTCCAATCTGGGTTGATTAAGAGGGTGGGAGACGGGACTACAATTTCTGTTTGGCACGACAGATGGATCCCAGGCCTCGCATCTTTGTCGCCCATGGTGGTTCCGGGCGGGACTACTATTGAGACGGTGGATCAGCTCATTGACTTCGAGAACTGGACGTGGCGTCGGGACGTGATCAGAGATGTCTTCATCGCCCCCGACGCCGATGCTATACTGAATATCCCACTACGGTCAGGTGGTGGTGATGATTTCCTTGCTTGGGCCCATGAGAGAAGTGGCATCTATTCTGTAAAGTCGGCGTACCGTGCTCTTGTGACTCAGAAGGAGCTTGCAGCTCTAGAGGAAGGGACGGTTACCGGATCCTCACAGACCGAAGAACAGATGTGGAAGTCACTTTGGAAACTCAAGGTGTTGCCAAAGGTTCGTGTTTTCTGGTGGAGGGTGGTGCATGGAATACTACCAGATGAATGTACCTTGAGGCATCGACACATAAAGGTAATCAGCAGATGTAATGTCTGTAATGCAATGGATGAGGACTTAATGCACGCCCTAGTGCATTGCTCCCATGCCAAGTTGTTCTGGGAACAAGCATTTGCTCTCTTCGATCTACGGAGGCCGTGATTGCACCCGGATACATGGTCCCGTGACATTTTATGTGAGGGGAGGTTTTCCGATGTGGAAAGGGCTCAAATGATATCAGTTATGTGGGCAATATGGCACTCGAGGAATAGAGTTACTCATGCAGATGATCAGCTTGACCCTTATACTTCGGTTAAGAGAATTCGGGAGGACCTGGCTCTGCTTGATATGCCAGATAAACATGCATCGGTGCTCCCGGGCTTTGGGTGGATTCCTCCTGAGGTGGGGATAGTCAAGATCAATACAGATGCGGCTGTGAATGTTGACTCCAACAAGATAGGAGTGGGTGGTGTTGCTCGTTCCAACAATGCTTTGTTGGGTGCATGGAGTAAACCCCATCCGGGGATCACGGATCCGTTCATTGGGGAGACAATGGCGCTGCGCGATGGAGTTATCTTTGCTAATCTACGTGGCTTCTCCCATGTGATCATGGAAACAGACTGCCTGGAGATTGTTAATCTCTGGAATACTCGTCACAATAGCCTTTCTGTTGTGGCTCCTTTATTTTTAGAAATTGGAGAGCTAGCTACCTCTTTTTCTTCTTTTGTTATTCAACATGTAAGTAGATCAGCCAATGTTCCGGCCCACCTTTGTGCAAAACATGCATGCACATTGATGGTCACCGAAAGTTGGACTGGGTCTAGACCATCTTTCCTACTCACCAGCCTCTTGGCTGATGATGCTAGGAGTTCTTTCGTTGAATAAAAGCTCTCAATTGGAACGCAAAAAAAAAAGGTATAAGTTTTCATGGGCAAAATAAAAAATAAAAAATTGATGATCTATATAGGCCGGATCGAATCGCTAGGTATCCTGTACTCAAAAAAAAAATCGCTAGGTATCCTCCTACTCCGATGTTAAACTTTGTCGCAGCTGAATCGCGCTAGCGTGTCGGGTGGGCTGGCCCAGTACGAGTCTTCCCCTCCAAAAAAAAAAACGTACGCACGTGTCTCCAATTGGGCGTTGTGTAGGATTTATAGTCCGTGTAGGCCAGCTCCCTCCTCGTTTTTTGACTCGGATCCATGCAACAAACATATTTTAGTTTCCCACAATTTGTGTGTATAAATTCGGCCGATTGGGTTGCAGCTGCGTGACACGACGACCGATAGACAAAAGTAGGCAGACAGAAGAGAATATACGTACACGATCGACGATCGTTATAGCTAGGAAGGAGAGGATCGATCGATCCATTGGGATGGGATCCTGGTTCTCTTCCGTCACCGGCGCCGAATACGTGGATTACACGCGCACAATCGCCGTTCCAAAGGATGTTGTAGCTCGGCTTCAACGACTCATGGACGAAGCACATGCACTCCCCAACCCGCGCACACAAGAGTACGTACTACTCCTTCCTTGCTCATCAGCCATCATCACTCCATGCACTGAATATAGTATATATTTTCATGTTTGATTGATGACAAAGAAAAAATGTGCATGTTTGGAAGAGCTTCATTTATTCTTAATGTCTAAAAGTTTGCTTTGCTTACTTGTGTTGGTTGACAGAGAGCTCGACGCCTGCTTCATTTGTAAGCTTGCCGACCACGCCATCCAACATTACAATTCCAACCACCAGGTACGTACGTGCGCACCAACTGCTAATTCAAAAGCAACTATTAGTACGGAGATTGACTGTCTTCACTTGGTTGATCTCTGGAACTCGCGAGGCAATTTCAGATCGATTGCATCGCCTATCTTTAGAGGATTATTGGACATTGTACCACACTTCATTTCCTTTTCGGCTCGACATGTCAGTAGGAACTTGAATGTGCCGGCCCATCTCTGTGCTCAGCGTGCCTGTACGCTTGATGGGACGGATAGTTGGCTAGATGTTAGCCCAGATTTCCTACGTGCTAGCCTACGGGCAGACTGTAACCGACTTTTGTTATTTTGAATAAAGTCCTAAATTCGATGCAAAAAAAAGCAACTAGTAGTATTCTCTTAACCTGAAATTCTTAATTTCCTCTTGCATGAGTGCATGGGCATCAAGGAAGCGCCTACTAGTTTCGTTATCCGTTTTGAGATCGATCGATATTGTGCATGCAGGGTACCCAGTTCCAGTGTCCTCATCTGCCCATCACGAAGATGAAAGCCGACTGCGTTGGTTTTAGGAAAGATCTTTGGTACCACCTCAACTTCTCGGCTCGCCGGAGGGACAACCACGACGAGGAGCAGAACTTCTTTGCTGAACTGCGCTATGACCAATGTTCCGACGACCTGATAGTCCATATATGCACCATCTTAGGTATGTGTATATGCATATCCCGACAGCCTAATGTTGAAACGCTTTGGGTCTTACCTAATTCTCTCTTTCTCTCTCTACAGAAGAAAAGCCGCTATGTCACTTCAGAAGCAGCTGTGCATTCTGTCTAGACGAATCCAAGATTTTGCATCCAAGCAATGCAGAAATTGGCTGCGGAAAGGAGGTGCATGAAATGGAATTTTTTCGTGAGAGGCGTGGAATCAACGGACATACGAATGAATTCTTCAGCAAGAGCGATATGCTGAGCATACCCTTCTTGCAAGGAGGACGCCTACCTCGATATAGACACAGTCTACAATGATTTATGCTTTTCGCACAATTATCATTTGTTGGAATTTATGGACTTAAACACATATAACACAACAACTTTAAAAAGTCTCAAAGGCCCATGTACCACATGAGTAAAGGAGAGTTGAGACCAATATAAAAGGGCGTGCTCGCACTCACCTTTGTATGTACTCATATGTCTACCTTGTCATATGTGATGAATAAAAAAAATATTGCTAGCACTATTCATATGATATTGATTGAGTTAATTGCTAGTTGTTTCACATGGCATTTTTTGTTTAATTTCCTGGATCACTGTATAGAAATAAAGTACTCTATGTGTTTTGACAAAAGGGGCACCATACGCTAATTGGCAAATGTCTACCTTTAGGCTTGTCAATCTTATCTTTCCTTCAATGCATCGTGACACGATTTTTTGTGTCTTTTGGCGAGAAAAATTGACCTCCAAATCTAGATCCATGAGTTAATAACTTGGGGAAACTATGGCGGAGAGAAGTCTGGTATTACTTAACTGGAACTTGCGGAACCTATAGACGACTATAGCTCGGAAGCCATTTCTTTCATCTCTACATACTTCTTTGAAATATTCGTGAAATAATATGTATTTTGAGTGAATCCATTGCGACATGTGCCGATATTAGTTTTTTCCCCAAACTCCCATTCTAGGTTTCTTTGTGAACATGGTGACAGTGTCCTGGATTAGGGCGTACTCACCATGTTGCCTACCAATCATGGGCCGGACCAAGGACCCACCGACAACTAAAGAATGTGTCACGTTTGCCATGGATCTCGTTGTACTCAACATAGGATCTTCCGAAGTCTTAGCACACACTTCAAGGCATATTCAAATATTCGGCATGTTTATCTCAAGATGGAACCGGCCATGTAACCCTAGGTACCCCTAGGCCCCTATATAAGCCGAGGGGTGTAGTCCGTAGAGGAAAGGGCTTTAGATCCATTCATATGATCTCCAGGTACATCACCTATACTTTGTACCCCATCCACAAAATATAAACAAGAGTAGGAGTAGGGTATTAGCTCTTTGGGAGGGCTCGAACCTGTGCAAACACCATGTCCATCTTCTTCCTGTTACCATCTAGCCGACACCACCAGCTCAGGACCCCCTACCCGAGATCTGCCAAATTTAGCTTTGACATTGGTGGCCCATACATGTTCCACTGTGCGGTCACAAAAGCTTGATGGTTCATCTTCGGGTCGACGACATCATTGGTTGTGGGAAGACTTTCTTCCCGGACAGCTTTTTGCCTTCGGCAGCGTCGTGCTTCACGCCAACTCAGCTAGCCACCTCGACCAAGTCGAGAATTTCGCCCCAAGCCAGTCCATCAGGTTTGGGAATCTGGAGTACGCGCAGACTCCCCTGGCGAACTTGCCTTTTCGGGTTGGGTGTCAGACCAGTCCTAAGATCTCGTCGACGCCATCGTCCTAGCACCAGATTCAATCTCGGAGCAGGAACTTGGAACCGTCAACACCTCGGATCTAGCCTTGAGCTCGGATGCCAACACTACCCCGACGAATCGGGTGTCGGATCTGACCATCGAAGCCCCCGAGGACACATCAGACAACACCTCGGGAAAACTTCTAAGCCCCGCCTACTGTGAAGAGATGAGAGAGGCCGATATCACGCTTATGAACGAGATGTTAGATCGCATTCAGAACCTTACAGTCTTAGACGATCAACCCTCAATCTACGATGGGATCTAGGAGAAACCCGGAGTGGTCGGAATTTTCAACCCACCCCCAAACTCTAGTTTCCTTTTTGTGTCTTTTCCATTGTGTAATTCGGTTTTGGGTAGTTTTCCTTAATTACGTGGGAGATCCACTTCTCCGTATATGAAATGACAGAGCTCCTGCCCTTTCCTTGACAAGTTGCTCAGAAAAATCTCGATCGATAGCAGACCATGTTCTATCGAATGAAATATATGCAGCATCTCAAGCTACATCAGCCAACCCAGCATGCGGATATGTAAGGCCTGTGCCTTCTACTGGACAGACTATGTTGATGGGTTGGGTCAAGATGTGTCTAAATTTCCCCATTTTATTTGGTTTGATGCCAAAATAACCGTGATCCATATGTTTCTTAATTCATTTACAAAGTATAATAATAAAAGAATAACAATAGTACTTACATTCCAGAGCCCAAGAACAGTCTTGGAACATGTACATGAAGTGCAAGAAACAAACAATTTCATAGTCATACAACTATCTGTACAATTTTTCCCAACCCCCTCGTGAACGAGAAAGTGAACAAACTGATAAAACAATCAATGAATGGATCGTCCATGCATCCTATTGATACGTCTGTGAGTGCTTTCATGACCAATTTTGCTAGAATAGATTACTCGCTGGTCGCCCGGCTGGGTTTGAGGCCAGGTATTTCAAAGGAGCTTGTAAACTAGTATTCCCTCCATTCGGAAATACTTGTTATAGATATGGATGTATCTAGATGTATTTTAGTTTTAGATACATCTATTTTCATCCATTTCGATGACAAGTAATTCCGGACGGAGGGAGTAGACTGTAATATTCCATGTTGAGTGATCATGTTACTAGTTGCAAAAAAAAAGAGACGGTACATAGCTATATCCAAATGTAGCTCGGGAAGCCAAGTAAAGAGTTAAAAAAATTCCATCCTAGCTAAGTGTTTTGTCTTGTTCAGGGTGTGTACGCATGAAAGCCCTGCCAAGCATCTCTCTCTCCCTGAAGGATTTTTTTTTGTGCCTCTTCTTTCCACATGTAAACTCGGTGCAGCTTGGGTGGAAAATCTGAAATTTATCCAGGCAAAACGCACAACTGCTTTTAAAACGACAGAGCGGCTTTTTTGTTGAACACAAAAAATATAGAAAAGTAGTGAGCATGAAAGCGTGCAGCCAGGACCCCATCGCCGTTCGTCGTCCTCGATCGTCAATCAATCTCCCAACTTTTGTAAGGCTAGGGCTAGCTTGTGTATGTCGGTCGATCGTGTGAGGCACCGCACGGTCAGGCCAATCTCTCTATAGGATCAAGTAATCTATCTACTCCGTGTGTTTGGAGGCTTCTCTTGAACTGGGGAAGCAAACAAGCGGCCAGCGCTGGTGGGTGCTCCTTCATTCAAGTTTTTTTCCCTTCTTTTTTTAGGCTTGCTCCCTCCCTTTTTTTTTAGTAACTAGCTTCCTCCTTACTCGAGTAGGGTGGTGCAGGTTGGCGAGGGACCTCCTTTTGCCATTTTGGGCCGGGACGCCCACTGTATTTTTTTTTCTTTTTTTTGTTTCAGTTTTTTCTTCGTAAAATAATTCAGGATTTCAAAAAATTCCGAAAATATCAGTAAATTTAGAAAAGTTGTTAAAGAAATCTAAAATTCTTCGTGCATTGAAAAAATGTTAGTGATTTTGAAAATATGTTCACATATTCAGAAAAATGTCATGATTTTTGGATTTACTTCTCGTGAAATAAAAAAATGTTCATGAATTTGCAAAAATGTTCCGTATTCTAAAAAACCGTCACCAATCGAGAAACAATTTTCAAGAATTTTTAAAACCGTTAACAAAAATAGAAAATGTTCATGAATTACAAAAAAGTTCATCGATTCAAAACATGTTCACTGATTTAAAAAAAATCTTGCACTTCAAAAACTGTTCATCAAAGCAAAAAAAATGTTTTGTGAATTTCATAAATTGTTTCCAATTTTCAAAAAATAATTGCCGATTCAAAAAATGTTCAAGATTTAACCACGGATCACAATTTTGTAAAATTTGTTCATGAATTTAAAAAATGTTCATGATTTCAAAAACAAATCCACAAACTGAAAAGATGTTTGCAAAAAATAAAAATAAGGAGGAAAGAAAGAAAAGAAATAAAAAGGAAATGGAACAATAAAAATGGAAAAGAAATGTAAAATAAAAATGAAAAGGAAAAAATAGAAAAATAAAAAAGGAAGGAAAAAACGATGGGAAATGAACAGTAAAATGGGCCGGCACAAACTTCAAACACAAAAATGAAATGGATAATATTTGTATGATATGGATGCTTCAATTTATTTATGTTAATTTTCTATTTTATAAATTGCTACGGATGCATAAATTTGAGAGGATATGTGTGAATACTATCGAAGATGAGAGGATATACAAGAAATGTGTAAGAACTCAATTACGGAACGAGGACGACTAGTGAAAATACCTCAGCTTCTTGTTGCTCTAGAATTCAAGTTCAATTTCACGGACAATGACGTACCATGATACTTTATGTTTTGCCGAGCCTTGTTGTGGTCTCTGGTTTGATAGTTGTACTTGCTAAAAATCAACTCCAAGTAACATCCTAGTCTTGATATTTTCCCTTCTCGAAGGCGGATTGGGATAAACAAGCATAAGAGAAAAGTTCTATCGAGCGGGCAAATCCATAGATTGGAAGGTGTAGGTCAGTCACCCGTGTAAATAAAGCGAAATCATAGAGCATAGCTCATTTGCAATGCCACTATCCAAACCGACCACATGATTTAGACCACGGCCTTTTCACACAAAAACCTCCGATATATCATAAAAAGGGTTTTACAGTATGGGAATTTGTCTGAATAGTCCCTCCAATTTGAAGTGATCAAGTTGCCATTGGTACTAACATCCTCTGGGACCGCTGGAAATGCAAGAGCCAAGATAGTGCAACCACTGCATAGGACAACTGCCGGAGGCCATTCGAGTATACTAGCTTCCTATTAGAGAACTATAGGAGCTTTGTCTGGCCATGAATGGATGCATCTGCTGAGAAGATATGGTGAATATGGGTTGTTTTATGTTTCTTAATTATCCTCACATAAGTTGACGTGTCAAAGGCATTGCTGAGTGCTGAACTTTGTTGAAGATGGCAGATTCACTAACATGGTCACCGAAGTTTTGTAAGACAAGAGGAGAATGCCAAAATGGGTTTGGAGGAGAGATTGAGCTGGGGCAAGGCACGTTCCAGAGAGCACATCTTTACACAGGAGGTGAAAAACGAGCATATGTGTTTTGTCACCACTCGAGTGATTGCAATAGATGTATATTTTTTTTATGCAAAGTGTTATTTCGTGGCAACGCAGACACTGAAACAGTCTCAGTAATAACAAAGAAAAAGAAGTTCTACGTGCGCAAAGCTTGTCTGGTCACTAATTTTACGTAATGCGTTGTTTGCATTGAACAACCTAGAGGTGAATCGAAAGGCTTACTTCTCTGTGCCAAAACTGCCACAAATTTACTTTCTCACAGATTCACTCGTGGAGGTCCATTTCTTCTAGAGAAAACACAAAGCTTGTACCCCAATGCATCGACGATAGGAAATAAAAAAAATTACAAGCCTAAAAGTAGGAGTAAAACATTATAACTAAACTGAAAGTAGGAGTAAATCATGGTTACTCCAGTCTATATCGAGGCACTGGTCCTCCTAACTTGAAGGGTATCGCTAGCATCTCCCTGGGACTGAAAAATTCTTTAAAATGTCCGTTCCATCCACACCTCTCGCGGAAGAATTCCTCTTGGTGGCCCTCCTTCCCACACCCAAGCTCCACATCGCTTGGATGCAAGATCTTGGATTCATCTGGACACAATGTGCAACTGCTTCTAAAGC
>NC_041382.1:776235497-776237846 GCF_002162155.2 Triticum dicoccoides
GAACATTAATAGAACCACACATATCTGCGTACCTAAGATGGTGCATGTTTTGATGATTATTGTGCTGGAACACCGGTCATAGCGTAGCTCGGCGAAGAAGCTCTGCTCGTCGCCATCGTCCTTTAGGCAGGCCAAGAAGTTGAGGTGGTACCAGAGATCTTCCCTGAAGCCAACACAGGCTGCCTTCGCCTCGGTGGTGGGCTGATCAGGGCACCGGAACTCAGCACCCTGCACACACACACACACACATATTATTACAAGCATAACCAAGTAAAACAGGACATGTATGCGCTGCAAGAATCGAGATGGATGAAACACTAGCCGGAATTGTACCGGGTGGCAGGAGTTGTAATGTCGGAGGGCCCAGCGCGCGAGATGGCGAATGTGGTAGGCGTCGAATTCTCTGTCATCAAACAGAAAAATCAGGGATCGTTTCGTTGATTCAACACAACCAATCGAAGCAAACAAGTAAGTAAAATTTGAATACTCTGGTGTGCGCGGGCCGGGACGACCCACGTTCTTGAGTCGACGCATGTCAAAGGGAGTGGCATCCAATCCAGCTGCAACCAGCCACTCTCTTGGGATCGCACGCCCGTCGTTACCAGGGAAAGAGAACCAGGCTCCCATGGTGGAGTCGGTCGATTCACCTGCTGCCTTCCTGTGCGTCGTTGATCGGTGCTGAGATCAATGTAAAAATTAGTGTGGCCCTTCTCCAAATGCTATACAGGTTATAGCATGCTGTATTCAAAATAGTGTTGTGAAAAAAATATGCCAAATATATCCCACAATTAAGGAGTTCAACATCTAAAATTTGTAGTTACAAGGAGATCAGATTATTGCTCTAACCCTGGTTAAACTACAGGGAAAACAGGGAAACAGGGCATGTACAGGCAATGGTTAAATTAGGGCATGACGCGCAATGGTTAAACTACATCAAAATTTGTAGTTGTATCATGCAATGGTCAAACTACAGGAACTAACAGGGAAGGGAACAAACTTGCTTCCAAAAAGGGAAGGAAACTAAAGGAAAAGCTGCTAGAATGATACTGCATAAACAAACTTGCATAAACCTCCTTAGCTAGTATTATGTTCGGATGGCATGATGCTCCAAAGCAGAGAAGGAAACAAACATGCATAAAGCACCAAACCATGTTCTATTTCAATCAAGAGAAGGAAACAGACTTGCATAAGGAAAATCTGAGATATTACAGTAGATTGTCCATGGCAGGAGCTCTATTTTGCAGTAGTTTATCCATAACGCAATTAGCGTCATAGCGAGTAATAAAATGGCTAAAATGGCACTCTCAGATACGCTATAGCGAGGTTAAAAATGCCGAAATAGCATGCTAGTATCTTTTTAGTTGGTCGAGATCGATCGCCGAACCAATTGGATCTGTAGATATACATATAGAGAGAAGTACTTCCTAATCGATCGGCAACTCCTAATCGAACTACTAATCGGAACTTGTTTCTCCTAGTGAGACGGATTGATTTAACAAGGGGAACTGATGCTGGGAGTACCTCGAAAGGAGGGAGACGGTAGCAGGATAGCCCTGGCGCGATGTGCTGGGAGTCGACGAAGAAGGGGAACGGCGATTGCGGCGGCGGCGGCGACGCGCGTCCCCAGTGTTGGTGGGTGGGAGGCGGTTGAGGGGGCGGGGGCGGCGGTGCTGAGGTACGGCACGGCACGGCACGGCGGGATCCGGCAGGGGCGGAAGGGGAAGAGTAAACAAAGGGAGAAGATGCGCTCCTATGATGCTCTCCTGATGATAAAATATACGTATATTTTTTGTTACTAGGAAAACTGGAAAAGCACCCCGTTCGCGTGATACAATTCTTACAGCAACTCCACTCGTTCGGCCCCCAGCGCATAGGCCGGCGCTATTTCGGGCGCTCGCCCAACGATTTTTAGATCCTAGAGGCTATCTAAATCCCAGTCACGCCCCCAAGTGTCGCTCTCAAGGCGTCGTAAATTCAAACTTGTCCAATCCCGCTATCAAGAAAACGCCACAGTTCGGCGATCACCTTGCCACAGTTCGGCGATCGAATAAAAAGTTCGTCGTGCAAATGAAAGGAAGCGTAGGCAACGCATCAAACGGCGGTGTCGGCCTCCGGCGTCGGAGGAGTCGGCGTGCGCGGGCTGGTCGGCGTCGGCGCGGCTTCTGTGCTGGGCGTCATGGAGGCATCATTGCTCGGGCTTGGCGACGGCGTTGGCGGCGGCGTGGGAGTTGGCATCAGCGTGGGAGTTGGCGCCGCCGTCGCCAGCATCTGGTTCAGGATGAGACCACGCTCCGCCAGGTACCACGCCCTGAGCTGCTCGTCGTCGCTCCGGAGCATGTCCACCCCCCC
>NC_041382.1:776238236-776252142 GCF_002162155.2 Triticum dicoccoides
ATCAGGAAACTCAGGTCGGTGTTCCTCTTCTTCGCGGCGACGTTGGTCTGGAGCAGGTCTAACTTGACGACGCTGTTCGTCATCAAGCCGACCACCGCGCCTCGGTTTTCTCTTCCCGCTGGGCGCCCCGGGTCTGGGCGTCGGCGATGCAATGCTCGATGGACTCTTGCACACGTGCGGTAGCTAACTCGGCGTGCTTCGCCGACTTGGCCCTTTTGTTGCCGTCAGGGCGCCTGTCGGCTGCGCCCGGCATCGGCGTGTCCGGCTTGTACGTCTCCTTGGCCTTGGCGAGGGTGCGCCGGACTTTCGCCCACTTCTCGCACTTCTCGGTCCGGGAGATGACGTGGAGGTACTTGAAATCTTGGTCGCTGCTGCTGTCCTGGGGATACGTGGCTAACATCCTCACCATCTGCACTGAGGAACAACAGTCGGCGGCGCACATGGCGAAAAGAAATGGCAGAGACCGGCGTGTCATACCTGGCCCTCGATGTTGGCACCGCTCTCCGGCGAGCGACGATCTCCTCGACGATCCCATGCCATCTGTTGCACGCCGTTTGGATGAGCCCCCAATGGTTCGCCATGGCATTTGAGCCGCGCTGCATGTGGACGCCGGTGAAGTAGGGGTCGGCCAGCTTGCGCTCGTCGAACTCGGCCTTGATGCGCTCCCAATACGTGTTGATGCTTTGGTTCGTGCCGGTGATCGGGTCGAGGCATGATAGGTCTCCAACGTATCTATAATTTTTGATTGCTCCATGCTATATTATCTACTGTTTTGGACTATATTGGTCTCTTTTTTCACTTTTATATTATTTTTGGGACTAACCTATTAACCGGAGGCCCAGCCCAGAATTGCTGTTTTTTTTGCCTATTTCAGTGTTTTGAATAAACGGAATATCAAACGTAGTCCAAACGGAATGAAACCTTCGGGAACGTGATTTTCTCGCCGAACATGATCCAGGAGACTTGGACCCTACTCCAAGGGAGCCAAGAGGCGATCACGAGGGTGGGGGTGCCCCCCCTAGGGCGCGCCCCCCGCCTCGTGGGCCCCTCGGAGCTCCACCGACGTACTCCTTCCTCCTATATATACCGACGTACCCCCAAACGATCAGATACGGAGCCAAAAACCTAATTCCACTGTCGCAACTTTCTGTATCCATGAGATCCCATCTTGGGGCCTGTTTCGGAGCTCCGTCGGAGAGGGCCGTCATCACAGAGGGCTTCTACATCATCATAGCCTCTCCGATGAAGTGTGAGTAGTTTACCTCAGACCTTCGGGTCCATAGTTATTAGCTAGATGGCTTCTTCTCTCTTTTTGGATCTCAATACAATGTTCTCCCCCTCTCTCGTGGAGATCTATTTGATGTAATCTTATTTTTGCGGTGTGTTTGTTGAGATCGATGAATTGTGTGTTTATGATCAAGTCTATCTATGAATAATATTTGAATCTTCTCTGAATTCTTTTATGTATGATTGGTTATCTTAGCAAGTCTCTTCGAATTATCAGTTTGGTTTGGCCTACTAGATTGGTTTTTCCTGCCATAGGAGAAGTGCTTAGCTTTGGGTTCAATCTTGCGGTGTCCTTTCCCAGTGATAGAAGGGGCAGCAAGGCACATATTGTATTGTTGCCATCAAGGATAACAAGATGGGGTTTATATCATATTGCATGAATTTGTCCCTCTACATCATCTTGCTTAAGGCGTTATTCTGTTTTTAACTTAATACTCTGGATGCATGCTGGATAGCGGTCGATGAGTGGAGTAATAGTAGTAGATGCAGGCAGGAGTCGGTCTACTTGTCTCGGACGTGATGCCTATATACATGATCATACCTAGATATTCTCATAACTATGCTCAATTCTGTCAATTGCTCAACAGTAATTTGTTCACCCACCGTAGAAATACTTATGCTCTTGAGAGAAGCCACTAGTGAAACCTATGGCCCCCGGGTCTATTCTCATCATATCAATCTCCATCACTTTATATTTGTTTTGCTTTTTACTTTGCCTTTTACTTTTTACTTTGCATCTCTATACCAGAAATACCAAAAATACTATCTATCATCTCTATCAGATCTCACTCTCGTAAGTGACCGTGAAGGGATTGACAACCCTAATCGCGTTGGTTGCGAGGAGCTATCGTTTTGTGTAGGTACGAGGGACTTGTGTGTGGCCTCCTACTGGATTGATACCTTGGTTCTCAAAAACTGAGGGAAATACTTACGCTACTTTGCTGCATCATCCTCTCCTCTTCGGGGAAATCCAACGCAGTGCTCAAGAGGTAGCAAGAAGAATTTCTGGCGCTGTTGCCGGGGAGTCTACGCAAAAGTCAACATACCAAGTACCCATCACAATCCCTATCTCTCGCATTACATTAGTTGCCATTTGCCTCTCGTTTTCCTCTCCCCCACTTCACCCTTGCCGTTTTATTTGCCCTCTCTTTCCCTTTCTCCTCCTCTCTTTTCCGTTTGCCTTTTTTCCCGCTTGCCTTTTGTTTTGCTCGTGAGTTGGATCGCTTGCTTGTAGTTATGTCTGAAATTAGGGAAGTTATTGCCGATATGGGCGATAATAATATCCTAGAAAATTCTGAAGCTCCTGCTGAAGAATCCCCTACCTATCATACAAAAATATTTCGAATCGGTAGTGGTAATATTATTGGAAAAGGAGTTATTCAAGATTTCTTTACTTGTGCCGGTGCTTTGCCCTCTATGGGCGGTTCTATTTTTCATAGAACTAGTAGTCTTGTGGACGCTGTTGCCATGCTTATCGTTGAACTTGACAGACAATTTATGCATATGCACCCTTCTATACAAAGAATTTTCCTAGAATTTTCTAATATCGAACACCCCTCTGTTAAGCGTGCCGCTACTATCTTTTTGGCTCATGAATTCAGATTTATAATAAAAGAAGCCAAAGAAATCTTTGCGCATTATAGGGTGGACGCCGGCCGTCCTCCCATAGAATCTATCCTCTTTGATCAAGAAGAAATTATGCGTTTTCAATCTCTTGACTATGTTGCTTTCAATGAAAACCTTAGAAAAAAAGGTGCCAACCAATATTTTCATTGATAGAATCTCTGAACTTAATGATGATTTGGCTATTCGAAATAATGAGCTAGGATGCTCTCTTGAGTTTAGGCTCACAAGGTTCTGTCAAAAGAATGCTTATAATGATGAATTGGTTGTGCAATACGAAGGGCCGAAGGAGGCACCTATACCTCCTAAAGTTGATCTTAGGGACTTTTGTTCTATTAAATTTAGCCCTTTTGATTAATTTTGTTTGCCTCAAAGAAAACTTGCTGCCGAACGTAGAGAATATGAAATGAGTTTCACCAATCTATCTTATTACTACGACACAACCTAGATGTATCCTCGCTTTTATGCCTAGCTAGGGGCGTTAAACGATAGCGCTTGTTGGGAGGCAACCCAATTTTATTTTTAGTTTTTTTAGTTTTTTATTTTATTTAGGAATAAATAATCCATCTACCCTCTGTTTGGATGTGGTTTTATGTTTTAATTAGTGTTTGTGCCAAATTAAACCTATAGGATCTTCTTGGATGATAGTTATTTGATCTTGCTGTAATTTCCAGAAACTTTGCGCTCAGTGCCCGAATTGTTAAAATTACCAGAACGTGATAAAATACTGATTCCAATTGCTGCTGATCAATAAACAAATTGCCTAGGTCGTCCTATTTTGGTAGATTTTTTGGAGTTCCAGAAGTTTGCGCTAGTTACAGATTACTACAGACTGTTCTGTTTTCGACAGATTCTGTTTTTCGTGTGTTGTTTGCTTATTTTGATGAATCTATGGCTAGTAAAATAGTTTACAATCCATAGAGAAGTTGGAATACAGTAGGTTTAATACCAATATAAATAATTAATGAGTTCATTACAGTACCTTGAAGTGGTCTTTTATTTTCTTTCACTAACGAAGCTCACGGGATTTCTATTGAGTTTTGTGTTGTGAAGTTTTCAAGTTTTGGGTGAAATCTTTTGATGGATTATGGAACAAGGAGTGGCAAGAGCCTAAGCTTGGGGATGCCCATGTCACCCCCAAGATAATCTAAGGACACCAAAAAGTCAAAGCTTGGGGATACCCCGGAAGGCATCCCCTCTTTTGTCTACTTCCATCGGTAATTTTACTTGGAGCTATATTTTTATTCACCACATGATATGTGTTTTGCTTGGAGCGTCTTGTATTATTTGTGTCTTTGTTTGTTAGTATGCCACAATCATCCTTGCTGTACACACCTTTTGAGAGAGCAATACATGAATTGGAATTTGATAGAATACTCTATGTGCTTCACTTATATCTTTTGAGCTTTATAGTTTTGCTCTAGTGCTTCACTTATATCTTTTAGAGCACGGTGGTGGATTTGTTTTATAGAAGCTATTGATCTCTCATGCTTCACTTAGATTATTTTGAGAGTCTCTAATAGCATGGTAATTTTCTTAATAATAATATGCTTGGTATTCAAGATTTGTAGAACTTTCTTTTGAGTGCGTTGAATACTAAGAAAAGATTGATGCTTGATAATTGTTTTGAGATATGAAGATGGTGATATTAGAGTCATGCTAGTTTAGTAGTTGTGAATTTGAGAAATACTTGTGTTAAAGTTTGTGATTCCCGTAGCATGCATGTATGGTGAACCGTTATGTGATGAAGTCGTAGCATGATTTATTTATTGATTGTCTTCCTTATGAGTGGCGGTCGGGGACGAGCGATGGTCTTTTCCTACCAATCTATCCCCCTAGGAGCATGTGCATAATACTTTGCTTTGATAACTTCTAGATTTTTGCAATAAGTATATGAGTTATTTATGACTAATGTTGAGTCCATGGATTATACGCACTTTCCTTCCTTCCACCATTGCTAGCCTCTCTAATACCACACACCTTTCGCCGGTATCATACCCCCACCATATACCTTCCTCAAAACAGCCACCATACCTACCTATCATGGCATTTCCATAGCCATTCCGAGATATATTGCCATGCAATTTTCCACTGTTCCATTTATTATGACGCACTCCATCATTGTCATATTGCTAGCATGATCATGTAGACATTGTATTTGTGGCAAAGCCATCGTTCATAATTCTTTCATACATGTCACTCTTGATTCATTGCATATCCCGGTACACCGCCGGAGGCACTCATATAGAGTCATATTTTGTTCTAAGTATCGAGTTGTAATTGTTGAGTTGTAAGAAAAATAAAAAGTGTGATGATCATCATTTTTAGAGCATTGTCCCAAGTGAGGAAAGGATGATGGAGACTATGATTCCCCCACAAGTCGGGATGAGACTCCGGACAAAAAATAAAAAATAAAATAAAAATAAAAAAGAGGCCATAAAAAAGAAGAAGAGAAAATGCCCAAATAAAAAAATAAAAAAATGAGAGAAAAATAGAGAAGGGACAATCTTACTATCCTTTTACCACACTTGTACTTCAAAGTAGCACCATGATCTTCATGATAGAGTCTCTCATTTTGTCACTTTCATATACTAGTGGGAATTTTTCATTACAAAACTTGGCTTGTATATTCCAATGATGGGCTTCCTCAAATTGCCCTAGGTCTTCGTGAGCAAGCGAGTTGGATGCACACCCACTTAGTTTCTTTCGTTGAGCTTTCATATACTTATAGCTCTAGTGCATCCGTTGCATGGCAATCCCTACTCACTCACATTGATATCTATTGATCGACATCTCCATAGCCCGTTGATACGCCTAGTTGATGTGAGACTATCTTCCCCTCTTTTTGTCTTCTCCACAACCACCATTCTATTCCACATATAGTGCTATATCCATGGCTCACGCTCATGTATTGCGTGAAGGTCGAAAAAGTTTTGAAAATGTTAAAGTATGAAACAATTGCTTGGCTTGTCATCAGGGTTGTGCATGATTTAAATACTTTGTGTGGTGAAGATAGAGCATAGCCAGACTATATGATTTTGTAGGGATAGCTTTCTTTGTCCATGTTATTTTGAGAAGACATAATTGCTTTATTAGTGTGCTTGAAGTATTATTATTTTTATGTCAATATGAAATTTTGTCTTGAATCTTTTGGATCTGAATATTCATACCACAATTAAGAAGATTTACATTGAAATTATGCCAAGTAGAACTCCGCATCAAAAATTCTCTTTTATCATTTACCTACTCGAGGACGAGCAGAAATTAAGCTTGGGGATGCCTGATACGTCTCCAACGTATCTATAATTTTTGATTGCTCCATGCTATATTATCTACTGTTTTGGACTATATTGGGCTTTATTTTCCACTTTTATATTATTTTTGGGACTAACCTATTAACCGGAGGCCCAACCCAGAATTACTGTTTTTTTGCCTATTTCAGTGTTTCAAAGAAACGGAATATCAAATGGAGTCCAAACAGAATGAAACCTTCGGGAATGTGATTTTCTCACCGAACGTGATCCAGGACACTTGGACCCTACTCCAAGGGAGCCAAGAGGAGGTCACGAGGGTGGGGGCGCGCCCCCCTAGGGCGCACCCCCTGCCTCGTGGGCCCCTTGGAGCTCCACCGACGTACTCCTTCCTCCTATATATACCTATGTACCCCCAAACGATCAGATACGGAGCCAAAAACCTAATTCCACCACCGCAACTTTATGTATCCATGAGATCCCATCTTGGGGCCTGTTCCGGAGCTCCGCCGGAGAGGGCCGTCATCACGGAGGGCTTCTACATCATCATAGCCTCTCCGATGAAGTGTGAGTAGTTTACCTCAGACCTTCGGATCCATAGTTATTAGCTAGATGGCTTCTTCTCTCTTTTTGGATCTCAATACAATGTTCTCCCCCTCTCTCGTGGAGATCTATTCGATGTAATCTTCTTTGTGCGGTGTGTTTGTTGAGAGCGATGAATTGTGGGTTTATGATCAAGTCTATCTATGAATAATATTTGAATCTTCTCTGAATTCTTTTATGTATGATTGGTTATCTTTGCAAGTCTCTTCGAATTATCAGTTTGGTTTGGCCTACTAGATTGGTTTTTCTTGCCATAGGAGAAGTGCTTAGCTTTTGTCAGGACCGGGTTTTCGGGATATATTTCCCAGAAAATGGCCCTTGTGCTCACGAGCCCCAGGATTACTGTTAGCTGATGAGACACGAACTTGATATAGAAACTCCAAGCAGAATACAAAGTGTGTAGTACATGACCATCCTGGCCTATGAGTACAACAAATGGTTTCTAGTAGTTGATGGCGGAAGCGTTTTGCGGTTCATCAGCGTCTATGGGACTCCATTTCCCACAGGAAAAGCTGACCTGGGTGACTCCTATCTTCGCGAGGCTTCTATCACCATTGCGTAGGTTCCGGGGCTGTCATCGCAATGCTCCTCTCCATGCAAGAAATCTGGCCAAGACAATAGCCAGGGACAAGCCAGTGAGTACTTTGAATGTACTCGCAAATATTATGAACACATGTATAATATAACATATGGTAATCATGCTCTGAGATATCCCATGATCATAGCGTTAGTCACGAAATAAAAATCCATGATGCCCGCAAGCAGGTTATTCATGTTAAATATGAATATGCAATCAGAGAGTAGAATTAGAATGCACCGATCGGGTGTCTAAAGCGACGCCTCGAAAGGATAATAATATAAAGAATGCCTTAGTCAGGCGTCTGAGCGACACCACATAAAGGGCTTATAAGAAATTTATATGACTAGCATGCCACAGTCGGGCGTCTATGCGACACCACATAAAGGGCTTATAGAGTAAATAAAATACAAGCATGCCATAGTCGGGCGTCTCAGCGACACCACATAAAGGGCTTATAAGTAATTTAAATAACAAGCATGCCACAGTCGGGCGTCTCAGCGACACCTCATAAAGGGCTTATAAAGGAGTAATCACCGTGAATATCCAGGAGGTAGAACCGTCCCAGAGATACTCAATAATTCAAATAATGTAAATGGTTAGTCCATAATAATAATAATCATAGTCATCATGAGTTACAAGTCATGATCCATGTTCTGGTTTAGTAAACTTTCCTCCGAAGACCGACACTAAGACCGACACTTGACCCATCCCAGACTGTAGTCCTTAACCATGGACACGGCTATTCGAATAGATATAATCTCTGCAGAGGGTGTACTCTTTACCCACGAATAACGGATTCCTTTAGTCCATAGGGACTAATTCCGCTTACGGTCTTTTAATTGAAAACACACCTGACTCGCACACACCAGCTTAACTTTACCGGTGTCTGGAATCACCCACGACACCCGCTAAGCGAAACTCTAAGTGGGGAGGCTACAACCTCGACTAGCATGGGATCACAAAATTTATAACGCACACAAACTAGGGGAGCTACCCCCCTCGGCTCCAACCGAAAACACCCATGCCCCAGGACCAGGTGGCATGCCTACTAGCTGCAGGCGGTATCTTCCACCATGGCCTCTCTGTACGGTGTGTGCTAGAAAGGGGTTGACAACTTACTGAACCGTACCCTACCCATGGCAGGGACAAGTGGTAGTACGAAACAAGTATGGGGGTTACTGGAACAAGACTCAATCTATGGTCGACTCAGGAGGTTAAAGCATTACCTGCATGATAAGCATAATAAATATATTTCATACCAATCAGACAGAATCACCACTCATCATACCTTCCCATGCCCTACCGGACATAATCGTCTCGACGAAGGATTAGAGACAAGCTCGTGTCTACCCAAGACAGAGACTCTCCCGGATTCCTTCCGGAAGGCATGAAAGGCATACGAGGGTGATTACTATCACAAACATGTCAAATTCCAATAGCACAGAATCATCAATATGCACTCATGAGTATGATCATATCATCTAAAAAAACGAGTACTCCGTGTCAAGGTGGTGTTGTAACCGTATCGAACCACACACAACAATATTATACCAAAGTTCAGAATGCTTGCCTTCAAGAGTATGCAAGTGGGGGTGCACTTTTTGAAAGTTGCTTCCTTCTTCAAAAATCCTATTTTAAGAAAATTTAAATTAACACATAGTTTCAAAACAGTACAAAAAAGTTAATTGGAAAATTTTCAAATAAATATGAAAATAAACTAGACAATATTTGAGAAACAACAGAAAAAGAATCAACTCAATTGGACTTATATTTAAAAAGTTGCAACCAGTCAAAGTTTAGTCAGAATTGTGTTTTGATAAAAATCAGAAAAAGAAAAATGGTTCGGGGGGCTTACGCTTTCCTCTTAGCGAATACGTATTCGGTGGAATACGCTTCCACTTAAACCAGCGCGGGCCGTCGCTGGGTCACTGACAGTGGGTCCCTTGGGCCCACTGGTCAGGTTTGACCAATCGCCCGCGCCTTCTTTCTCCTCTGGCCGAGCGGTGGCGGGGCTCCAGCGATCGCCGTCGATGAACGGCGGCTCCCCACGGGGTTTCGAGGGTAGGGATGGATTCGCCAGTCCAGGGCGGTCCTCCCAGTGGTCGAAGGCTGGTGGGGATGAAGGGAGTAGCCGATGGCGAGCTCCGTGGCGGACGGCAACTTTGGGAGGATTGGGGTCTCCAGTTACGGTGGTTCCCGATCGTGGCTGAGGTGTTGGGTAGCTCCGCACAGTCGAGGGGACGAGGATGGAAGCACGGGAGGGGTTAGGGGCCTCGGTCTTGGCCGGATTTTACCGGAGCATGGCGGCGGCCGAACCTGCCGGAGATGGGAGAGATGATGGCCTCTGGCCAAACTGGGGAGGAAGGGGGCTTCCTACCACTTGAATAAGGCTGCTGACGAGCTTCGGCGTGATCGGGAGGGCTATTTATAGCCCGGAGAGGTCGGTTCCCGCGGCCGTGGATAAGGACGCCGGTGAACCGCCGTTCTGTTGCTGGCAGGGCGACGTGGCGGCGACGGACGCTAGCGGACGGGCTCGTGCATGAGCTCGAGCTGTTCCAGAGGGCAGCTGGCGGGCTGGAGTGGCTCGGGCGGCGCCGTCCATGGCAGGAGCTGGCGGGGCGGTAGTGGCGGCTTGCGGTGGTGGCGCTGTGGGGTGCCAGGAGGGGGCCAGGGCGGCTCTGCGGCGAGGGAGGGGTCGGGCGCGTTGGCGGCGAGTGTCCAAGGGTCAGCACGGGCGTGGGGAGGGCGGCAGCAAGACGCGGCGGCTCGGTGCGCGCGCATGCAAAACATGCGCTCTGGCCGCACCCAGAGCACGCACGTCAAGCATTCGACAAAATGCCAACACGTTCTAGGCCTCTCTGATGCCTCTGCAACTAAACATGACTAGGCTAATGATTATAAGAGTGCTAATAGACATGCTGGTTTCGCAAAGCAAGCAGGTTCAAAATGCAAACTAGGGTTCATGCCAATTATGTTCATGCACTCAAGGTGTTCGACAGAATGTTATGGTCATCTAGGCATCTCTTGGGGTGGCCAAAAACTCCAGATCATAGTCTCTTTAGGTGAAGGTGATGAAGGCAAGGTTAGTTTGGCAAAACCAGAAACTTGTTAGTGCAAAATTTTGAGAAAACCAAATCTGGACAGAAACTAAAGGCTATTATTGCATGGACCAAAAATATTCCAATGGGTCCAATCTCCTGGACTTCAGGGTTTGGTAGGGTGGACTATAAGCAGGAGAAAGATCATGGGCACTAAAGCAAAACAAAATATAGTTGCAGTAGAAAATACCAAACTGGACCAGAGAGCAAAAGAGGATGATTTGCTCAAATTTTCCAAAGAACACCAATGGGTTTTTGCATAAAGTTGAATTATACACTACTACTAACATCCCCTAATTTTGGTGGAAGTTTTAAAGGAATATTTAAATAGGTTGTGGTGCAGAAGTGCAAACTGGACCAGATTTGAAAACTTGAGGCAGAGCTCAAAATATCCAAATGATTTAGAGAAGTTTTTGCATAAAAGTGATTTAGGAACATCCCATGACAACCCCAAATTTTGGTGAAATTTTTAAATGAATCTATCAAAGGGTTGTAGTGCAAATGGGGCCTTAAAACTTAGGAGAAACCATTTTAAAAGAAATGAAGTTCAGGAAAAATAATCTATAAAAATAATTCCACTGATAAAAGAAATGTTTTCTTAAGGGGGGGTATCCATGTATAACAATATTTTGAAAGGTTCTCATTTGGAGGAAAAATAAAAACTCCACAATATCAAGGAAAAGAGTGGTTCTGAAATCAAAAGATAACTCCAGAAAAATGAAAATTTAATTTCCAGGCAAAATTTTAATTAATAAAACAAGGTCAAAATTTTGGGGTGTTACAGCTTTGGGTTCAATCTTGCGGTGTCCTTTCCAAGTGACGGAAGGGGCAGCAAGGCACGTATTGTATTGTTGCCATCAAGGATAACAAGATGGGGTTTATATCATATTGCATGAATTTGTCCCTCTACATCATGTCATCTTGCTTAAGGCGTTACTCTGTTTTTAACTTAATACTCTAGATGCATGCTGGATAGCGGTCGATGAGTGGAGTAATAGTAGTAGATGCAGGCAGGAGTCGGTCTACTTGTCTCGGACGTGATGCCTATATACATGATCATACCTAGATATTCTCATAACTATGCTCAATTCTGTCAATTGCTCAACAGTAATTTGTTCACCCACCGTAGAAATACTTATGCTCTTGAGAGAAGCCACTAGTGAAACCTATGGCCCCCGGGTCTATTCTCATCATATCATTCTCCATCACTTTATATTTGCTTTGCTTTTTACTTCGCCTTTTACTTTTTACTTTGCATCTCTATACCAAAAATACCAAAAATATTATCTATCATCTCTATCAGATCTCACTCTCGTAAGTGACCGTGAAGGGATTGACAACCCCTAATCGCGTTGGTTGCGAGGAGCTATTGTTTTGTGTATGTACGAGGGACTTGTGCGTAGCCTCCTACTGGATTGATACCTTGGTTCTCAAAAACTAAGGGAAATACTTACGCTACTTTGCTGCATCATCCTCTCCTCTTCGAGGAAATCCAACGTAGTGCTCAAGAGGTAGCAAGGCAGACGATTTCCCATGGTTCGGCGAGGCACTCGTCCTCCTTGGACGCCCACTTGACGCGTGCCTCACCGGTCCTGGCCGCCAGCTTCTTCTTTTTCTTCCCTTTCCTCGCGCGGAACAAGTGCCAGCTCCTCCTCCTCCTCCTCCTCCTCTAGCTCCTCCTCGCCCTAGTCAAGCTCGCCATCCATGTAACCATTGATCTTGGGCAGTGAACCCGGGGGAGGCGGCGGCGGCTGAGCCAGTCCTAATGATGTCGTCCATGTCAGCCTCCATCGCGTCGGTGTCGCCGAGATGCGACGAGGAGGCTTGTGAGAAGAGCAGTGCGCCACGGTGCAGAGGTGGCGTCGGGGAGGATGTAGGCCGACGGCGAGTAGGTGTACGGGGGGTACTGCACGCCTGTGAAGGCGGGCGAGGGCGTGCGCTGGGCCGGGTGACCATGTGGAAAGGTGATGTTGGGGTTGAACCCGCCGTGCGTGTAGCCGTCGGCGTAGCCCGGCGAGGGCGTGCAGCCCCGGGGGTGTGGCGACGACGAGAAGCCGGCAGGAGACCCGACGCTTTGCTGGCTCCAGGACGCGTACGGGCCGTGGCCGCTGGGTGGATTGATCATCCCCGCACAAGATGCCTCGGCTTGTTCGGCCGCGCGATCAGCCTGCTCTGCCACGGCCGCAGCCGCGACCACCGCCCTGTCCCAGGCCTTTCTTGGCGTTGGCCCTGTTTCGCCGGTCGGTGGTTGATAATCCCCAAGTGCAGTGAATCATCGTAGCAATTCCCAAAGGTGGAAGTGATAAGTATGGAGTGTCGAACCCACAAGGAGCTAAAGGTAAGAACAATATTCTCTCAAGTCCTATCTGCCACTGATACGACTCTACGTACACCGAACGTTTGCTTCCAACTAGAAACGAGAAATAAAACTACGTTGTGGGTATGAAGAGGATAACTTTGCATGATATCGGAGAGCTAAAATATAAAAGTAGGTGCTGTTATCATAAAGTTAGAATATATTGCTAAATATTATAAATAGCGAGTGTGGATAATGGTGGCTCGGTGTGCGGAATTGTCCTAGGCAATTATTAACAAGACCAGTAGTCGTCATTGCAATTTCATATGAGGGAGAGGCATAAGCTAACATACTTTCTCTTCTTGGATCATATGCACTTATGATTGGAACTCTAGCAAGCATCCACAACTACTAAAGATCATTAAGGTAAAACCCAACCATAGCATTAAAGCATCAAGTCCCCTTTATCCCATACGCAACAACCCCCTTACTCGGATTTATGCTTCTGTCACTCAAGTAACCCACTATAAGTGAATCATGAACGTATTGCAACACCCTACAGCGGAAATCCCTCACACTAGCATGACACAGAGGGCACAATAGGACAACACCAAAAAAACATACAACTCGTACCAATCTAGATCTTCAATCAACCCAAGGACGAAAGGATATCTACTCAAAACATCATAGGATGGCAACACGTCATTGGATCATAATATGTGCCAAAAAGCACCATGTTCAAGTAGGGATTACAGCGGGGTGCAGGAGGGTGGACCGCGTGAAATAGATGAGGATGGTGATGATGATGGTGATGTTGATGAAGACGATCACCGCGGCGATGATTCCCCTCCCGATGGCACTCCGGCGCCACCGAGAGAGAGGAGGAGAGGTTCTCCCCCTTGTGCTTCCTCCTCCATGGCCTCCCCCTGGATGGGGAGAGGTTCTTCCTCTGGATCTTGGCCTTCATGGCGATGATGGCCCCTCCGAGATCCTCCTCCATGGCCTCCGGTGATGATGGCCCCCTCCGGCAGGGTGCCAGAGAGGGCCTAGATTGATTTCTCATGGCTATAGAGGCTTGCGGTGGCGGAACTTCCGATCTAGGTTATTTTCTAGAGGTTTCTGTATTTATAGGAATTTTTGGCGTAGGTCTCACGTCAAGAAGGTTCCC
>NC_041382.1:776252448-776293051 GCF_002162155.2 Triticum dicoccoides
CTCATGGATGGCCCAGGACTCTTCTGGCCCAACTCTTTTACTCCGGGTCTTCTTTTGGTCCATAAAAAATCGTCAAAAATTGGCACGTCAATTGGACTCCGTTTGGTATTCCTTTTCTGTAAAACTCAAAAACAAGGAAAAAACAGAAACTGGCACTGGGCTCTAGGTTAATAGGTTAGTCCTCAAAATCATATAAAATAGCATATAAATGCATATAAAACTTCTAAGATGGATAATATAATAGCATGAATACTTCATAAATTATAGATACGTTGGAGACGTATCAGTGGCGACAGCCTCCCGGCGCTGAACCTCCGCCTAACAGTCGGCGTTAGACATGCCCGGGGGTTTGGACGGCGGCGCCCTCTGCTTCCTCTGCTTCAGTTGGGTGGTGGCGGCAGCGGTGGCATCCGTAGCGACACGCGGGGCCATGTACTTCTTCGTCGGCATGGCGGCCGGCTGGAGGGGAGGAGGAGGAGAATGGCAGGAGGAATGGAGAATGGGAGGGAAACAGAGGGGGAAAAGCGGGGCCAAACGGCAGGAGAAGGGCCTCCTCTCATTGACAGAGTGGACCCATGCCCCTTTTTGCTTGGGCCAGCGCCCCCAGGTGACCCCCGGGGGCTTGGGTTCGGTTCGGGTTCGCCGGCGTCAGTTTCGGGCCTAACCAGCAAAAAAGGGGCTCCTGGGGCGCGATTGGGCCGAATTTTCGGCACCGGCACTAAAAAACACCTTGGGGGTATTGGGGGCGTGGCTGGAGATGCTCTTAACGCAGGATCCTATAATCCTCTATAACACAAAACTCTCTAATTTTTTCACAATGAATTTAGGTATGCAACTAAAATTAGGTTATTTGATTTGATCAGGTCAACAATTTCTCAAAGCTCTCTCGGTCAATTCTTTTATACCATACACTATGCTTCCTAATTTTAAAGCCCTCACAACTAATTGAGATCTTTGATTTAAAATTGAGTCACTCAATTTTGACAGGGTCAACAATTTCTCAAGGAGCTATTTCATTAAATTATTTTAATTCACTATTGTTCCCTAGTTTCGAAGCTCTTCAATTCGATTGAGGTATTCAATTGTGGATTTGGTTTAAGATTTTGATTGGGCCAATTATGTTTTCAAATCAACCAGCTTCAATCGCCTATAAAAACATTTCAATCCCATGCACCCTCCTACCACCTAGAAAAAAGGCCAGTGCTACCTCTTGAGCTTGCATTGGATTTCCCCGAAGAGGAAAGGATGATGCAGCAGAGTAGCATAAGTATTTCCCTCAGTTTTTGAGAACCAAGGTATCAATCCAGTAGGAAGCCACGCGCAAGTCCCTCGTACCTACACAACACAAAGAGCTCAACGCAACCAACGCGATTAGGGGTTGTCAATCCCTTCACGGCCACTTACGAGAGTGAGATCTGATAGATAATATTTTTGGTATTTTTGGGTATAAAGATGCAAAGTAAAAAGTAAAAGGCAAACTAAAAAGCAAAGCAAGATTAAAGTAATGGAGATTGATATGATAAGAATAGACCCGGGGCCCATAGGTTTCACTAGTGGCTTCTCTCAAGAGCATAAGTATTCTACAGTGGGTGAACAAATTAGTGTTGAGCAATTGATAGAATTGAGCATAGTTATGAGAATATCTAGGCATGATCATGTATATAGGCATCACGTCCGAGACAAGTAGACCGACTCCTGCCTGCATCTACTCCTATTACTCCACTCATCGACCGCTATCCAGCATGCATCTAGAGTATTAAGTTAAAAATAGAGTAACGCTTTAAGCAAGATGACATGATGTAGAGAGATAAATTCATGCAATATGAAATAAACCCCATCTTGTTATCCTCGATGGCAACGATACAATACGTGCCTTGCTGCCCCTTCTGTCACTGGGAAAGGACACCGCAAGATCGAACCCAAAGCTAAGCACTTCTCCCATGGCAAGAACTACCAATCTAGTCGGCCAAACCAAACGAATAACTCGAAGAGACTTGCAAAGATAACCAATCATACATAAAAGAATTCAGAGAAGATTCAAATATTATTCATAGATAGACTTGATCATAAACCCACAATTCATCGGTCTCAACAAACACACCGCAAAAAGAAGAAGATTACATCGAATAGATCTCCACAAGAGAGGGGGAGAACATTGTATTGAGATCCAAAAATAGAAAAGAAGCCATCTAGCTACTAACTATAGACCCGAACGTCTGAGGTAAACTACTCACACTTCATCGGAGAGGCTATGATGATGTAGAAGCCCTCTGTGATGACGGCCCTCTCCGGCGGAGCTCCATAACAGGCCCCAAGATGGGATCTCGTGGATACAGAAAGTTGCGGCGGTGGAATTAGGTTTTTGGCTCCTGTTCTATTCGTTTGGGGGTACGTGGATATATATAGGAGGAAGAAGTACGTCGGTGGAGCATCAAGGGGCCCACGAGGTAGGGGGCGCGCCCTAGGGGGGCGCCCCTACCCTCGTGACCGCCTCCGGCGTTCCTTGGTGTAGGGTCCAAGTCTCCTGTGTTATATTCGGGAAGAAAATCACGTTCCAAAAAGGATTTTTCTGTTTGGACTCCGTTTGATATTCTGTTTCTTTGAAACACTAAAATAGGCAAAAAAACCAACAATTCTGGGCTGGTCCTCTGGTTAATAGGTTAGTCCCAAAAAGAATATAAAAGTGGAAAATAAATCCCAATATAGTCCAAAACAGTAGATAATATAGCATGGAGATATTAAAAATTATAGATACGTTGGAGACGTATCAGCCATCCCCAAGCTTAATTCCTGCTCGTCCTCGAGTAGGTAAATGATAAAAAGAGAATTTTTGATGCGGAGTGCTACTTGGCATAATTTCAATGCAAAATTTCTTAATTGTGGTATGAATATTCAGATTCGAAAGATTCAAGACAAAAGTTCATATTGACATAAAGAATAATAATACTTCAAGCATACTAATAAAGCAATTATGTCTTCTCGAAATAACATGGCCAAAGAAAGTTATCCCTACAAAATCATATAGTCTGGGTATGCTCTATCTTCACCGCACAAAGTATTTAAATCATGCACAACCCCGATGACAAGCCAAGCAATTGTTTCATACTCTAACTTTTTCAAAACTTTTTTGATCTTCACGCAATACATGAGCGTGAGCCATGGATATAGCACTTATATGGAATAGAATGGTGGTTGTGGAGAAGACAAAAAGAGGGGAAGATAGTCTCACATCAACTAGGCGTATCAACGGGCTATGGAGATGCCCATCAATAGATATCAATGTGAGTGAGTAGGGATTGCCATGCAACGGATGCACTAGAGCTATAAGTATATGAAAGCTCATCAAAAGAAACTAAGTGGGTGTGCATCCAACTTGTTTGCTCACGAAGACCTAGGGCAATTTGAGGAAGCCCATCATTGGAATATACAAGCCAAGTTATATAATGAAAAATTCCCACTAGTATATGAAAGTGACATAACGAGAGACTCTCTATAATGAAGATCATGGTGCTACTTTGAAGCACAAGTGTGGTAAAAGGATAGTAGCATTGTCCCTTCTCTCTTTTATCTCTCTTTTTTTATTTGGGCCTTTTTTATGGCCTCTTTTTTTTATTTTTCGTCCGGAGTCTCATCCCGACTTATGGGGGAATCATAGCCTCCATCATCCTTTCCTCACTTGGGACAATGCTCTAAAAAATGATGATCATCACACTTTTATTTTTCTTACAACTCAAAAATTACAAGTCGATACTTAGAACAAATATGACTCTATATGAATGCCTCCGGCGGTGCACCGGGATATGCAATGAATCAAGAGTGACATGTATGAAAGAATTATGAACGATGGCTTTGCCACAAATACAATGTCAACTACATGATCATGCTAGCAATATGACAATGATGGAGTGCGTCATAATAAATGGAACGGTGGAAAGTTGCATGGCAATATATCTCGGAATGGCTATGGAAATGCCATGATAGGTAGGTATGGTGGCTGTTTTGAGGAAGGTATATGGTGGGTGTATGATACCGGCGAAAGGTGCGTGGTATTAGAGAGGCTAGCAATGGTGGAAGGAAGGAAAGTGCGTATAATCCATGGACTCAACATTAGTCATAAATAACTCATATACTTATTGCAAAAATCTAGAAGTTATCAAAGCAAAGTATTACGCGCATGCTCCTAGGGGGATAGATTGGTAGGAAAAGACCATCACTCATCCCCGACCGCCACTCATAAGGAAGACAATCAATAAATAAGTTATGCTCCGACTTCATCACATAACGGTTCACCATAGGTGCATGCTACGGGAATCACAGACTTTAACACAAGTATTCTTTAAATTCACAACTACTAAACTAGCATGGCTCTAATATTATCACATCCATATCTCAAAACAATTATCATGCTTCAATCTTCTCTTAGCATTCAACACACTCAAAAGAAAATTTCACAAATCATGAACACCAAGCATATTAACATTAAGCAATTTACCATGCTATTAAGACTCTCAAAATAATTTAAGTGAAGCATGAGAGATCAATAGTTTCTTTAAAACAAACCACCACCGTGCTCTAAAATATCTAAGTGAAGCACAAAGAGCAAAATTATAACGCTCAAAAGATATAAGTGAAGCACATAGAGCAAAACTACATAGCTCAAAAGATATAAGTGAAGCACATAGAGTATTCTATCAAATTCCAATTCATGTATGGCTCTCTCAAAAGGTGTGTACAGCAAGGATGATTGTGGCACACACTACGGGAAACAGGAGATTTGCCGTCAGTACTATCTTTGCCGTCAGCATTTTGTCGGGGCAGACGGCAAAGAAAGGGTTTGCCGTCATCAACAGATGGCAAAGAAAAACTAACGGCAAAATATACTTTGCCGTCTGCAAAAAAATAAATAGACAGCAAAGAGCTCATTTTGCCATCTGCAAAACGAACTACAGACGACAAAGATCTTTGCCGTCTGTGTTTTTTATTACAGACGGCAAAATATGCCTTTACAGACGGCCGGGCTTGGCGCACAGAGTTGGTGGGGTCAAGTGGATCCAGCGCCCGGACGAGAGTGCCGAGCTCCGGCGCGGCGGCGAACGCTCCTCGGACGTCGGTGTGTTCATATGCATGGTGAAAGGAAGGATAAGGGAGAGAGGCGCAGCTGCTGCTCCAGCGAGACGTGGGCCGGTGGGCGTATAGATCCAACTCCTGTATTGTAACGTATTGTAATTTGTTCGTGTGTAATCCGTTCATCTTGTTAAATAGAGTAGTTTTGTTTTGTCTTGAGAAATCCGTTGTTTCGTGTTTGATTCTAGAACACCAGTGTTGATGGATACTGTGGAGTTCTTCGTCCGATTGTTCCTGGTCACCTCGGCACTTGTTTGTACGATATATATTTTTTAAATAAAATTTTTTTTTTGCCGTCTGTGATGTTGTAGGATGACGGCAAAGATGGATTATGGCTCACGGCAAAGCACTGACGCCGTCCGTCAAGGCCACGGGTCTGTTAAGTCGTTTTTTAGCCGTCTGGTTTGTCTCACTAACGGCAAACACAGTTGCCTCACGGCAAAGTCTTTGCCGTCATCCAGAAAAAATAGCAGACGGCAAAGTATTCTTTGCCGATTTATCTTTGCCGTCTGACTTTGCCGTCTATTTACTGACGGCAAACTCTTTGCCGTCTGGATTTACGTCTTTGCCGTCTGTGATCCACAGACGGCAAATTACCTGTTTCCTGTAGTGACACTAACAAACAAAGACACAAATAATACAAGACGCTCCAAGCAAAACACATATCATGTTGGTGAATAAAAATATAGCTCCAAGTAAATTACCGATGGAAGTGGACGAAAGAGGGGATGCCTTCCGGGGCATCCCCAAGCTTTGACTTTTTGGTGTCCTTGTATTATCTTGGGGGTGCCATGGGCATCCCCAAGCTTAGGCTCTTGCCACTCCCTGTTCCATAATCCATCAAAATAATTCACCCAAAACTTGAAAACTTCACAACACAAAACTCAACAGAAATCTCGTGAGCTCCGTTAGAGAAAGAAAAAAAAAATACTACTTCAAAGTACTGTAATGAACTCATTCTTTATTTATATTGGTGTTAAACCTACTGTATTCCAACTTCTCTATGGATCATAACATATTTTACTAGCCATAGATTCATCAAAATAAGCAAACAACACATGAAAAACAGAATCTGTCAAAAACAGAACAGTCTGTAGTAATCTGTAACTAACGCAAACTTCTGGAACCAAACAATTCTACCAAAATTAGACGACCTAGAAAATTTATTTATTGATCAGCAGCAATTGGAATCAGTATTTTATCACGTTCTGATGATTTTTAATAATTCTGGCACTGAACGCAAAGTTTCTGGAAATTACAGAAAGATCAAACAACTATCATCCAAGAAGATCCAATAGGCCTAGCTTGGCACAAACACTAATTAAAACACAAAACCACATCCAAACAGAAGGTAGATGGGTTATTTATTACCTAACAGAAGAAAAACACAAAAACTAAAAATAAAATTGGGTTGCCTCCCAACAAGTGCTATCGTTTAACGCCCCTAGCTAGGCATAAAAGCTAGGATAGATCTAGGTATTGCCATGTTTGGAAGGCAATTCTTCAATGAGGCATCTACCTTTCTTAGAGATCTCTTTATTTTTAGTAATTATCAAACTTTTAGGCACAAGATCGAAAAGTTCATTTGTAGCAAAAGGTTCCTTAATGAAAGCAAAAATGTCGGGCTGAATACTTATAGATTCAAGATCCGCAGTTTCCTTACTAGATGATTCACCCTTATTCTTAGGAACATACATAAGCTTAGAAATTTTAGTAGGAGGACTAGGAGTATTCTTTACGGAAGAAAAATCGGTTCCCAAATTGGTAATGATACCCTCAAGTTTATCGATTCTAGAGGAATCTAGATCTATTTTCTCATTAACCATGGGTTCCTTCTCCTTAATATTTTTCAAAGTCATTCCTACCTTAGATCCATATTGAGTAATTTGATTATGGATCTTTTTATCTAGATTTTCAATGGACTCAATGGTAGCAACTTTGTTTTCAATAATTTCAAGCCTTTGCATAACATGCTCTAGAGTTAAAATAGTTCCATTAACCAAAAGAGGTGGTGAGCCAAATAAATCTATCATAGCATTATAAGAATCAAAAGTATGGCTACCCAAGAAATTCCCTCCGGTAATGGTATCAAGGATATATCTATACCAAGGACTAGCACCTACATAAAAATTACGAAGAAGAACTGAAGTAGATTGCTTCCCGGTAGCTCTGTTTTGAGCATTGCAAATTCCATACCAAGCGTCTTTCAGATTTTCTCCCTCCCTTTGTTTAAAATTTAGAACTTCATTCTCGGGAGATAACGGAGAAGAAATAAGACTAGCCATGACGACAAGGTAAGCGAGAAAAAGGCAAACGAAAAAGGAGAAGGAGAAAGAGAGGGCGAATAAAACGGCAAGGGTGAAGTGGGGGAGAGGGAAACGAGAGGCAAATGGCATCTAATGTAATGCGGGAGATAGGGATTGTGATGGGTACTTGGTATGTTGACTTTTTGCGTAGACTCCCCGGCAACGGCGCCAGAAATGGCTCGTTGTCGGGAGTCCAAATCTTGACTCTGCGAAAGCCTCCCCGGCAACGGCGCCAGAAATAGGTTTTTGGCTCCTGTTCTGTTCGTTTGGGGGTACGTGGATATATATAGGAGGAAGAAGTACGTCCGTGGAGCGTCGAGGGGCCCACGAGGCAGGGGGCGCGCCCTAGGGAGGGGGCGCCCCTACGCTCGTGACCGCCTCCGGCGTTCCTTGGCGTAGAGTCCAAGTCTCCTGTGTCATATTCAGGAAGAAAATCACGTTCCAAAAAGGATTTTTCTGTTTGGACTCCGTTTGATATTCCGTTCTGGGCTGGGCCTCCGGTTAATAGGTTAGTCCCAAAAATAATATAAAAGTGGAAAATAAAGCCCAATATAGTCCAAAACAGTAGATAATATAGCATGGAGCAATCAAAAATTATAGATACATTGGAGACGTATCAATGCGCCATGATTTGTCCTTCTTTGGTACCTTGACCGGGTTGGCTAGCCATTCGGCGAGCTTGATTTCGTGGATGAATCTGCCCTCTAATAGCTTGGGCGTCTCTTCAGCATTGCTTGTCTTTTTGGTTCCGAGAACTGGCGGAGCGCATGTTTAACAGGTTTTAAATACCCCGTTTATATTGAGGCTGTGCTTTGCGAGGTTTTGGGATTCCTGGCATGTCTGAAGGATGCTTGGCGAAGATATCCCAATTTTCCTGAAGGAAAGCACGTAGTTCTTCATCAAGTCATGGTCCAGCCGTGCTCCGATGGAGGCCGTTTTAGAAGTGTCCTCGGGATGCACCTGAAATTGAACTATCTCATCGGTTGGTTTAAATGACATAGACTTAGACCTCTTATTGAGAATGATGTCATCCCTGTCCACGGTTGCACACAGTGTTGTCCGTTCTTCGGTTGTGAGGGTCTTGGCCTCTGCCTCTAAGGTGAGTGCGACCGTTTTGTTCTCTGCTTTAAGAGATATATCTACATTGTTGGCCACCGTGATCACTCCATTTGGTCCCGGCATCTTCAGCTTCATATATGCATAGTGGTGGATGGCGTGAAACCTAGCAAACGCGTCTCATCCGAGTAAAGCATGATAACCACTTTGGAAGGGTACGATGTTGAAGATTAATTCCTCGACTCGGTAGTTCTTGGGCGTTCTGAACACCACGTCGAGTGTGACCCTACCGTTGCATCATGCCTCCTTTCCTGGAACGATTCTCTTGAAGGTATGCGTGATTTATTGAACTACATCTTTTGTAAAGTGTCCTCATAAATGAGGTTCAAACTGTCGTGGCTATTCGTCAGAACTTTGGTTAGTCTATAGCCGTCAACAATGGGGGTGAGCACTAGGGCCGTGATTCCTCGGATTGGCCAGGGTAGACGTCGGTTGATCATCCTGTCCAAAGGTGATCGAGGTGTCCAACCATCTGTTGTCCAAGGTGGCCACGTGGCTAATGTGGTTGATCTCTCGTAGAGCTCTTTTTCGATGGTTCCTTGATGGGTGAGTCTCACAGATCATTAGGATCTCGTCCTCGTCGGGCGACTGCTGATACGTCTCCAACGTATCTATAATTTTTGATTGCTCCATGCTATATTATCTACTGTTTTAGGCAATATTGGGCTTTATTATCCACTTTTATATTATTTTTGGCACTAACCTATTAACCGGAGACCCAGCCCAGATTTGCTGTTTTATGCCTATTTCAGTGTTTTGAGGAAAAGGAATATCAAACGGAGTCGAAACGGAATGAAATCAACTCGAGAAGTTATTTTTGGAAGGAAAGCAACCCAAGGAACTTGGAGTGCACGTCAGGGGAGATACGGGCTGCCCACGAGGGTGGGGGCGCGCCCACCCCTTGGGGCGTGCCCCCTGCCTCGTGGGGCCCCCGTGGCTCCTCCGACGTACTTCTGGCTCCCATATATACCGACGTACCCTAAAACTTCCAGAATAGAAGATAGATTGGGAGTTCCGCCGCCGCAAGCCTCTGTAGCCACCAAAAACCTCTCGGGACCCTGTTCCGGCACCCTGCCAGAGGGGGGAACCCTCACCGGTGGCCTTCTTCATCATCCCGGCGCTCTCCATGACGAGGAGGGAGTAGTTCACCCTCGGGGCTGAGGGTATGTACCAGTAGTTATGTGTTTGATCTCTCTCTCTCTCTCTCTCGTGTTCTTGATTTGGCACGATCTTGATGTATCGCGAGCTTTGCTATTATAGTTGGATCTTATGTTTCTTCTCCCCCTCTTCTCTCTTGTAATGGATTGAGTTTTCCCCTTGAAGTAATGTTATCGGATTGAGTCTTTAAAGATTTGAGAACACTTGATGTATGTATTTCCATGTGTATCTGTGGTGACAATGGGATATCACGTGCCACTTGATGTATGTTTTGGTGATCTACTTGCAGGTTCCGCCCATGAACCTATGCATAGGGGTTGGCACACGTTTTCGTCGTGATTCTCCGGTAGAAACTTTGGGGCACTCTTTGAGGTTCTATGTGTTGGATTGAGTAGATGAATTGAGATTGTGTGACGCATATCGTATAATCATACCCACGGATACTTGAGGTGACAATGGAGTATCTAGGTGACATTAGGGTTTTGGTTGATTTGTTTCTTAAGGTGTTATTCTAGTATGAACTCTAGGGCTGTTTGTGACACTTATAGGAATAGCCCATCGGATTGATTGGAAAGAATAACTTTGAGGTTGTTTCGTACCCTACCATAATCTCTTTGTTTGTTCTCCACTATTAGTGACTTTGGAGTGACTCCTTGTTGCATGTTGACGGATAGTTATGTGATCCAATTATGTTATCATTGTTGAGAGGACTTGCACTAGTGAAAGTATGAACCCTAGGCCTTGTTTCCTAGCATTGTAATACCGTTTACGCTCACTTTTATCGCTTGCTACCTTGTTTTTTTTATATTTTCAGTTTACAAAAACCTATATTTACCATCCATATTGCACTTGTATCACCATCTCTTCGCCGAACTAGTGCACCTATACAATTTACCATTGTATTGGGTGTGTTGGGGACACAAGAGACTCTTTGTTATTTGGTTGCAGGGTTGTTTGAGAGAGACCATCTTCATCCTACGCCTCCCACGGATTGACTAAACCTTAGGTCATCCACTTGAGGGAAATTTGCTACTGTCCTACAAACCTCTGCACTTGGAGGCCCAACAACGTCTACAAGAAGAAGGTTGCATAGTAGACATCAAGCTCTTTTCTGGCGCCGTTGCCGGGGAGGCTAGGTAAGTGAAGGTATATATTTAGATCTTGCAATCGAATCTTTTTATTTCTTGTTTTAGCACTAGTCTAGTTTATAAAAGAAAACTATAAAAAAATGGAATTGAGTTTGTCTCATACGCTTCACCTTTTTAATATCTTTCGTGAGTATGATGGAAAGGAAAATTGTGCCAAAGTGTTAGAAGAAGAAATCTATAAAATGTTTGGCACTAAATATTTGAAAGATGAGCATGATTGCAATGTTGTTAGTACGAATTCTTTGAATATCCATGATGCTAATGATATGCAAAGCCACAAGCTTGGGGAAGCTATTTTTGATGAATATGATATTTTTTTTGTCCCCCAAGCTTTGATGAGCAAATTTATTATGATGAAAGCATGTCTCCTATCTATGATGATTATTGTGATGACACGTATGTTATAAAGAATAATGATAACCATGAAACTTGTCATCTTGATCTTAATTTTCAATCATATGATAGTTATTTTGTTGAGTTTTCTCCCACTACTATCCATGAGAAGAATTTTGCTTATGTGGAGAGTAATAAAATTTCTATGCAAGTAGATCATGAAAAGAATGCTTTAGGTGCTGGTTATATTGTTGAATTCATTCATGATGCTACTAAAAATTATTATGAGGGAGAGGAACATATGCTTCTACATATTGTAATAATATCAAGTTTCCTCTCTATGTGCTTAAAATCTTGAAGTTATGCTTGTTTTACCTTCCTATGCAAGTTGATTATTGTTCCCATAAGTTATTTGCTCACAAAATCCCTATGCATAGGAAGTGGGTTAGACTTAAATGTGCTAGTCATATTCTTGATGATGCTCTCTTTATGTTTCAATTCTTATCTTTTATGTGAGCATCATTGAAATCATCATGCCTAGCTAGGGGCGTTAAACGATAGCGCTTGTTGGGAGGCAACCCAATTTTATTTTAGTTTCTTGCTTTTGGGTTCTGTTTAGGAATAAATAATCCATATAGCTTCTGTTTAGATGTGGTTTTATGTTTTAATTAGTGTTTGTGCCAAGTAGAACCTTTGGGAAGACTTGGGTGAAGTCTTTATGATCATGCTGTAAAAAATAGAAACTTTAGCGCTCACGAGATTAGCTAGAACTTTTTACTGGAGAGTTCTATTTAGTTGATTCTTTTTGAAGATGATTAATAGACAAATTCCTCAGGTCCACCAATTTATTTTAGAATTTTTGGAGTTCCAGAAGTATACGTTTGATACAGATTACTACAGACTGTTCTGTTTTTGACAGATTCTGTTTTCATTGTGTTGCTTGCTTATTTTGATGACTCTATGGCTAGTAAAATAGTTTATAAACCATAGAGAAGTTGGAATATAGTAGGTTTAACACAAATATACATAAAGAATGAGTTCATTACAGTACCATGAAGTGGTCTTTTGTTTTCTTTCGCTAACGGAGCTCACGAGTTTTCCGTTAAGTTTTGTGTTGTGAAGTTTTCAGATTTTGGGTAAAGATTCGATGGACTATGGAATAAGGAGTGGCGAGAGCCTAAGCTTGGGGATTCCCAAGGCACCCCAAGGTAATATTCAAGGATAACCAAGCATCTAAGCTTGGGGATGCCCCGGAAGGCATCCCCTCTTTCGTCTTCGTTCATCGGTAACTTTACTTGGAGCTATATTTTTATTCACCACATGATATGTGTTTTGCTTGGAGCGTCATTTACTTTTATTAGTTTTTTCTTGCTGTCTTTTATATTAGTGTTTTGTCTCTATAGTTTCAATAAAAGTGTCAAGGATAGCTTTTGCCATGCTTATTTTGCAAGTATGCATGTTGCTGTTTGAAAACAGAAAGTTTACCGCTGTTGCAAAAATTCTCTAGAAATGTCAGAATGTGATAAAATGTTGAAACCTTTTGCATAATAAGCTCTGATAAATTTAATACAGTGGGAATTTTCTTTTATAATTTTTGGAGTTAGGTAAGTATGATGAATCTTGCATTCTTCACAGACTGTACTGTTTTGGCAGATTGTTGTTATGTTTGCATTGTTTGCATATGTTTGCTTGTTTAATGATTCTATTTGATGATAGGAGTATTAAGTATGCAGAGGCATTTAGTATGCAATGTTGAATAATAATTTTAGTGATTTGTTACAGTAGAAAATGATAGGGTTTTGCATTGGTTTATACTAATCTATCTCACGAGTTCTTATTGAGTTTGGTGTGGAGGAAGCTTTTGAGATTTAGGAAACCATGATATGAGAGGAATTAAGGAGACACAAAAGCTCAAGCTTGGGGATGCCCAAGGCACCCCAAGATAATATTTCAAGAAGTCTCAAGCATCTAAGCTTGGGGATGCCCCGGTAGGCATCCCACCTTTCTTCTTCAACAATTATCGGTTAGTATCGGTTGAACCTAAGTTTTTGCTTCTTCACATGATGTGTGCTATCCTTGAAATGTCGTTTTCTTTAGCTTTGATTGCTGTTTGAATAAAGTACCAAGATCTGAAATTATTAAATGAGAGAGTCCTCACATGGTTGCATAATTATTCGACTACTCAGTGATCTTCACTTATATCTTTCGGAGTAGTTTGTCATTTGCTCTGGTGCTTCACTTATATCTTTTAGAGCACAATGATGGTTTTATTTTGAAGAAATAGATGAACTCTCATGATTCACTTATATTATTTTGAGAGTTTTAAATAGCATGGTAATTTGCTTAAAAATCATAATATGCTAAGCATACAAGATTTGTAAGAATTCTTATGAGTGTGTCGAATACTATGAGAAGTTTGATGCTTTATAATTGTTTTGAGATATGAAAATGGTGATATTAGAGTCATTCTAGTTGAGTAGTTGTAAATTTGAGAAATACTTGTGTTAAAAGTTTGTGATTCCCGTAGCATGCACGTATGGTGAACCGTTATGTGATGAAGTCGGAGCATGATTTATTTATTGATTGTCTTCCTTATGAGTGGCGGTCGGGGACGAGCGATGGTCTTTTCCTACCAATCTACCCCCCTAGGAGCATGCGCGTAATACTTTGCTTTGATAACTTCTAGATTTTTGCAATAAGTATATGAGTTCTTTATGACTAATGTTGAGTCCATGGATTATACGCACTCTTCTTCCTTACACCATTGCTAGCCTCTCTAATACCGCACACTTTTCGCCAGTATCATACACCCACCATATACATTCCTCAAAACAGCCACCATACCCACCTATCATGGCATTTCCATAGCCATTCCGAGATATATTGCCATGCAACTTTCCAATATTCCGTTTATTATGACACGCTCCATCATTGTCATATTGCTAGCATGATCATGTAGTTGACATCGTATTCGTGGCAAAGTCACTGTTCATAATTCTTTCATACATGTCACTCATGAGTCATTGCACATCCCAGTACACTGCCGGAGGCATTCATATAGAGTCATATTTTGTTCTAAGTATCAAGTTGTAATTCATGAGTTGTAAGTAAATGAAAGTGTGATGATCATCATTATTAGAGCATTGTCCCAGTGAGGAAAGGATGATGGAGACTATGATTCCCCCAGAAGTCGGGATGAGACTCCGGACGAAAAATAAAAAAAGGAAAAAAAGGAAAAAAAGAGGCCACAAAAAAGGAGAAAAGGCCCAAACAAAAAAATAAAAAAATGATGAGAGAAAAAGAGAGAAGGGACAATGCTACTATCCTTTTACCACACTTGTGCTTCAAAGTAGCACCATGATCTTCATGATAGAGAGTCTCCTATGTTGTCACTTTCATATACTAGTGGGAATTTTACATTATAGAACTTGGCTTGTATATTCCAATGATGGGCTTCCTCAAATTGCCCTAGGTCTTCGTGAGCAAGCGAGTTGGATGCACACCCACTTAGTTTCTTTTGATGAGCTTTCATATACTTATAGCTCTAGTGCATCCGTTGCATGGCAATCCCTACTTACTCACATTGATATCTATTGATGGGCATCTCCATAGCCCGTTGATACGCCTAATTGATGTGAGACTATCTTCTCCTTTTGTATTCTCTACAACCACCATTCTATTCCACATATAGTGCTATATCCATGGCTCACGCTCATGTATTGCGTGAAGATTGAAAAAGTTTTGAAAAAGTTAGAGTATGAAACAATTGCTTGGCTTGTCATCGGGGTTTTTCATGATTTAAATACTTTGTGTGGTGAAGATAGAGCATAGCCAGACTATATGATTTTGTAGGGATAACTTTTTTGGGCCATGTTATTTTGAGAAGACATAATTGCTTTGTTAGTATGCTTGAAGTATTATTATTTTTATGTCAATATGAACTTTTGTCATGAATCTTTCGGATCTGAATATTCATATCACAATTAAGAAGAATTACATTGAAATTATTCCAACTAGCATTCCACATCAAAAATTATCTTTTTTATCATTTACCTACTCGAGGATGAGCAGGAATTAAGCTTGGGGATGCTTGATATGTCTCCAATGTATCTATAATTTTTTATTGCTCCATGCTATATTATCTACTGTTTTAGGCAATATTGGGCTTTATTATCCACTTTTATATTATTTTTGGGACTAACCTATTAACCGGAGGCCCAGCCTAGATTTGCTGTTTTATGCCTATTTCAGTGTTTCGAGGGAAAGGAATATCAAACGGAGTCGAAACGGAACGAAATCAACTGGAGAAGTTATTTTTGGAAGGAAAGCAACCCAAGGAACTTGGAGTGCACGTCAGGGGAGATACGGGCTGCCCACGAGGGTGGGGGGCGTGCCATCTGCCTCGTGGGGCCCCCGTGACTCCTCCGACGTACTTCTAGCTCCCATATATACCGACGTACCCTAAAACTTCCAGAACAGAAGATAGATCGGGAGTTCCGCCGCCGCAAGCCTCTGTAGCCACCAAAAACCTCCCGGGACCTTGTTCCGGCACCCTGCCGGAGGGGGGAACCCTCACCGGTGGCCTTCTTCATCATCCCGGCGCTCTCCATGACGAGGAGGGAGTAGTTCACCCTCGGGGCTGAGGGTATGTACTAGTAGCTATGTGTTTGATCTCTCTCTCTCTCTCTCGTGTTCTTGATTTGGCACGATCTTGATGTATCACGAGCTTTGCTATTATAGTTGGATCTTATGTTTCTTCTCCCCCTCTTCTCTCTTGTAATGGATTGAGTTTTCCCCTTGAATTAATCTTATCGGATTGAGTCTTTAAAGATTTGAGAACACTTGATGTATGGCTTGCCGTGTGTATCTGTGGTGACAATGGGATATCACGTGCCACTTGATGTATGTTTTGGTGATCAATTTGCGGGTTCCGCCCAGGAACCTATGCATAGGGGCTGGCACATGTTTTCATCGTGATTCTCCGGTAGCAACTTTGGGGCACTCTTTGAGGTTCTATGTGTTGGATTGAGTAGATGAATTGAGATTGTGTGATGCATATCGTATAATCATACCCACGGATACTTGAGGTGACAATGGAGTATCTAGGTGACATTAGGGTTTTGGTTGATTTGTGTCTTAAGGTGTTATTCTAGTGCGAACTCTAGGGCTGTTTGTGACACTTATAGGAATAGCCCATCGGATTGATTGGAAAGAATAACTTTGAGGTGGCTTCGTACCCTACCATAATCTCTTCGTTTGTTCTCGACTATTAGTGACTTTGGAGTGACTCCTTGTTGCATGTTGAGGGATAGTTATGTGATCAATTATGTTATCATTGTTGAGAGGACTTGCACTAGTGAAAGTATGAACCCTAGGCCTTGTTTCCTATCATTGTAATACCGTTTACGCTCACTTTTATCGCTTGTTACCTTGCTGTTTTTATATTTTCAGTTTACAAAAACCTATATCTACCATCCATATTGCACCTATATCACCATCTCTTCGCCGAACTAGTGCACCTATACAATTTACCATTGTATTGGGTGTGTTGGGGACACAAGAGACTCTTTGTTATTTGGTTGCAGGGTTGTTTGAGAGGGACCATCTTCATCCTACGCCTCCCACGGATTGATAAACCTTAGGTCATCCACTTGAGGGGAATTTGCTACTATCCTACAAACCTCTGCACTTGGAGGCCTAATAACGTCTACAAGAATAAGGTTGCGTAGTACACATCAACTGCCAGCTTGGTAATTTTTCTCAGCCTTTCATGGTTCCGAGGTTGTCTGGAAGGTTTATCCCTCCTTTCGCCACCTCCCTGACGACCCAACATGCTCGGAGCCTGTGGGTTGGTTTTGTGTTTAACGAGATGGAATGTATGGCACAACGTTTGTCCAAGAGATGAATGCGTCCAGCGCCGATTTCGGTCCTTTCTCTGGTTGATTCTTTTTTCGAGCAGGCTCATCGACTCGCTTGTCAGCTCTAGAGCGTTTTGGGTGTCGGTTGAGACACATGCATTTATCACCGGAGTTCGATAGACCCTGGATCGAATCCCTTTGGTTCCTTCTCTGCTAGTCGGGCGTCCTTCATGATGTAGTATCTTGATACGATGTCTGATATCTCGGGGAACGTTCTAACACGTCTCCGTGCCAATAGGTTGGAGATGTCTTCATCGTGGCAATTGAAGCGGAATGGTGCTAGAGCCTCCGTGTCACACCAATCTGGGATCTTATTTTCTACATACAAACATGAATCTCATCCAAAAATGTCGAACTGTCTCTTTGGGATTTGTTTAACATAATCCGAATTTCAGACATCGGTTGGCCCTGAATTATCGAGGCAGTGTGCGACGTGGGTGGTGGGCGGGCGAGAAAATTTGATTTCAATCTGATCTAACATCAGTCTGCCGAGGAAATCCTCCTGGGGATAGCCTGACTAGGCCCTTGGGAAGGACCGTGCCATAACATTAACATAGTCATTTTTATGAGAGTTTGGATATGAGTTCCGAGCTTGGTTTGGCCAATTGTGGTTGTGATCTAATGAACATAGAATCGTTTTTTGGATGGCGACCGCCTGAGGATCCTCGGCTAGATCCGAAGATCCCGAGAGGGGTTCAACCGCCAGGTCTGATTCGTTGGGCTTTGATGTCTACTACGCGACTTTATTCTTGTAGACTCGTGTTGGGCCTCCAAACGCAGAGTTTTGTAGAACAGTAGCAATTTTACCTCAAGTGAATGACCTAAGATTTATAAATCCGTGGGAGGTGTAGGATGAAGATGGTCCCTCTCAAACAACCTTGCAACCAAATAACAAATAGTCTCTTGTGTCCCCAACACACCAAATACAATGGTCATTTCTATAGGTGCACTAGTTCGGTGAAGAGATGGTGATACAAGTGTAATATGAATAGTAGACATTTTTTTGTAATAAGAATAATAAAAAACAGCAAGGTAGCAATTGATAAAACGGAGCACAAACGGTATTGCAATGCTTGAAAATGAGGCCTAGGGTCCGTACTTTCACAAGTGCAATCTCTCAACAGTGCTAATCTAATTGGATCATATAACCATCCCTCAACGTGCGATGAAGAATCACTCCAAAGTTCCTATCTAGCGGAGAACATAAGAAGAAATTGTTTGTAGCTATTCTTTCCGATCGATCTATCCAAGAGTTCGTACTAAAATAACACCAAATTATTCTTTCTGATCGATCTATCAAGAGTTCGTACTAAAATAACACCAAAGCAAATTCAGATTCATAATACTCAATCCAACACAAAGAATCTCAAAGAGTGCCCCAAGATTTCTAGTGGAGAAACAAAAGACGAGAACGTGCATCAACTCCTATGCATAGATTACCCCATTTTCACCTCGAGAATCCGTGAGTTGAGTGCCAAAACATATCTCAAGTGAATCAATATAATACCCCATTGTCACCACGGGTATTCATACGCAAGACATATATATCAAGTGCTCTCAAATCCATAAAAGTATTCAATCCGACAAGAACGAAATCTTAAAGGGAAAACTCAATTCACCACAACAAGATAGAGAGGGGAAAACACTATATGATCCAACTATATTAACAAAGCTCGTGACACATCAAGATCGTGTCATCTCAAGAACATGAGATAGAGAGATTAAACATATAGCTACTGGTACAAACCCATAGCCCCGAGGGTGGCCTACTCCCTCCTCATCATGGTGGCCGCCAGAATGATGAAGATGGCCACCAGTGATGATTTCCCCTCCGGCGGAGTGCTGGAAGGGGGTCTAGATTGGTCTTTCGTGGCTACAGAGGCTTGCGGCGGCGGAACTTCTGATTTAGGATTATCTTCGGGGGTTTTAGAATATTTGGAAATTTATAGGACGAAGAAGCGCTGCGGGGTGCCACCGAGGGAGCACAACCCACCAGGGCGCACCAAGTTGATGAGGATGCCGGCCAGCCAGAGCGGGAGGAGGTGCATGAGGCGGCGGGTGTCGATGATGGCGCGCCAGGAGCTGTGGACGCACCGTGCCGCGGAGAGGATGTTGATACGTCTCCGTCGTATCTATAATTTTTGATTGTTCCATGCCAATATTCTACAACTTTCATATACTTTTGGCAACTTTTTATACTATTTTTGGGAGTAACATATTGATCCAGTGCCCAGTGCCAGTTCCTGTTTTTTGTTTCGCAGAAATCCATATCAAACGGAGTCCAAACGGGATAAAACTGACAAAGATTTTTTTGGAATATATGTGAATTTTGGGAAGTGGAATCAACGCAAGACGATGCTCGAGGGGGCCACGAGGCAGGGGGCATGCCCCGGGGGGCAGGCGCGCCCCTGACCCTCGTGGACACCCCGTAAGGCGGTTGGTGCCCTTCTTTCGCCGCAAGAAAGCTAATATCCAGATAAAAATCGTGTTCAAATTTCAATCCAATCGGAGTTACGGATCTCCGGGAATATAAAAAATGGTGAGAGGGCAGAATCAGGAACGCAGAAACAGAGAAAGACAAATCCAATCTCGGAGGGGCTCTCGTCCCTCCCATGCCATGGAGACCATGGACCAGAGGGGAAACCCTTCTCCTATCCAGAGAGAAGGTCAAGGAAGAAGAAGAAGGAGGGGGGCTCTCTCCCCCTCGCTTTCGGTGGCACCGGAGTGCCGCCGGGGCCATCATCGTCACCGCCATCTACACCAACAAATTCACCGCCGTCATCACCAACTCTTCCCCCCTCTATGCAGCGGTGTAACCCCTCTTTTACCCGCTGTAATCTCTACTTAAACATGGTGGTCAATGCTATATATTATTTCTCAATGATGTATGGCTATCCTATGATGTTTGAGTAGATCTGTTTTGTCCTATGGGTTAATTGATGATCGTGATTGGTTTGAGTTGCATGTTTTATTATTGGTGTTGTCCTATGGTGCTCTCCGTGACGCGCAAGCGTGAGGGATCCCCGCTGTAGGGTTTGCAATATGTTCATGGTTTGCTTATTGTCTGCGTTGCGTGAGTGACAGAAACACAAACACGGATAAGTGGGTCATGGCGTATGGGAATAAAGAGGACTTGATACTTTAATACTATGGTTGGGTTTTGCCTTAATGATCTTTAGTAATTGTGGATGCTTGCTAGAGTTCCAATCATAAGTGCATAAGATTCAAGAAGAGAAAGTATGTTAGCTTATGTCTCTCCCTCAAATAAAATTGCAATAGTGATTACCGGTCTAGTTATCGATTGCCTAGGGACAAATAATTTTCTCGTGACAAAAAGCTCACTACTAAAACTAACTTAGTTGTGTCTTTATCTAAACAGCCCCTACCTTTTATTTATGTGCTCTTTATTACCTTGCAAACCTATCCAACAACACTTCTAGTTTCATACTTGTTTTAGGTAAAGCGGACATTAAGCGTGCGTAAAATTGTATCGATGGTCGATAGAATTTGAGGGAATATTTGTTCTACCTTTAGCTCTTCGTTGGGTTCGGCACTCTTACTTATTCAAAGAGGCTACAATTGATCTTCTATACTTATGGGTTATCAGCTGTGTGAAGGAAGATGGCGGAGGACATCGGCGAGCGGATGGTCAGGTAGCTCCATCACCATGTCCTTGATGATGGGCCGATCCATCTGTCTCCCTCGCGCATTGGTCGGCAGGCTAATTCATTGAGCTGGCTAGCTAGATCACGAAATACTCCATACTAATTGAGATCGGATCGGATCAGACCTGCAAAGGCCGTGCGCGCGTGCAGGTGCAGGTCAGTCGAGACAAAAAGCATGCTAGCATGCTATATTTTCATCTTAACCTTTTTTTTTCGAAAACACTAACGCCTACGTGTGTGCGCGTTTGCATCTCGCCTACACGCACGGATCTGCGTTCATTTGTGGGTGCACGAATCTTGGCATGTTTGTGGTGCCACGTAGGAATGGGCCGATGTGTGGGCATTCACCCGGTCGCCCACACGTCCGTTTCAACATAGGGAGGGGGCGGTATATGGGCGTTTAGCAGTTATCCCACACGTCTGTTTTCACTCACGCACAAGGGTTGGTGTGTGGGTATTTGCCATCTCGCCCACACGCCCGTCTCCTCTCCCACACCCAAAGCTGCCAGTTGCCATGTGTTTTGCAGTGTACATGGCAACTACCCTAGTGTGCTTGTAAGCAGATGGGAACTCTCTCTTTTTTACCCGAACATGTCAGTTGCCATGTGTTTTGCAGGGTACACGGCAACTGGCCTAGTGTGCTTGTAAGCAGATGGCAACTCTCTCTTTACCCGAAACATGTTATTTTGCCACGTCTCTTTGTAGCGATACACGGCAACGGCCTAGTGTTAGTAGGTGGCAACTCCTAAGATTTTCAAATCATGGCAACTGTAGTAAACCAGACCATACATGGCAACTGCTTAGTGTTAGTAGGTGGCAACCCCTAAAGTTTTCAAATCATGGCAATTATAGTAAACCAGACCATACATGTCAACAACTGCAGTTGTCTAAAATGGCATCTGGCACTTGACCTGAGATGGCAACTGCAGTTGATCAACCATGGCAACTGTAGTTGTCCGACATGGCAACTGTAATTCAGCGACATGGCAATTGCAGTTAAACGGACATTGAAGAGGGTCTGGACCATGGCAACTGCGGGGACGCGTGGTGACTGTCACGCGGGGCGTGCATGACCGTGAGGTAGGTGGCCGAGAGAGGTCGTGTGGGCGTTATCCTTTTTGCCCACACGTAGGCGTGTGAGATGGACCGTGAGGAAAAAAAGAGGTGTGTGGGCGCTAGTTGTTTTGCCCACACGTAGGCGTGTGGGCTGTTCCTCTTAGACACCACACAAAATATGTGGGCAGACCCCTTAATGCCCACACGTGTGGCAGTTATCGTCGTTCTTTTTTTTGGAGTGGGACTCCATCTTAACAATTGAGTATTTTAGTTTTTCTACAGTACCTCAAATAGTTTTTTGGCCCGTTTTTTCCTTTGTCATCAAATAAAAAAAATCTAACGAGTGGATGGATGATGGCTGATGAGAAAGGAAGCCAGTAGGTACATACTCTAGTGTGCGTGGGTTGGGGACAGCATCTGAAGTCGAGCTACAACGTCACTCGCATATGGTGCTCTCTTCCTTTTTTTTTCTTGAAGAGGATAACCCCGGGCTTTGCAAATATGGTGGCCACTTCCTGACTCCCCTTCACATCTGTCTGTACTATCTTTGTTTGTGTACAAGAACCATGATTTGTGCACAGTGTTGTTTGTGCAGTTGGCAGGGGCAACGACGTGTGTTCTCACGCAAATCAATTAACTACTGTTGGCACCGCCTGTATCCAAAGTGTCCAATCGAAGATTCAATGTCTCGGCGGTAGGAATTGAAGATCTCCTGTTCCATCTCCATCTCCTTGGGATCCTTTTCCTCCTCCGGCATCACATAATCATAAGGTCAGGATCCATAAAAGGAATTACTGATTTTGTAAAGTAAAATGCATACAGATAATTGTAACGTCGTATCATCCAAAAATACATAAACGCAAGGGAATATTAATCATCTGGGGCATAACACCAGCATCAACGACACAACAAATCGATTTGGACGTGGAACACAATAATTCTGCGATCTGCACGCTGGAGCATGCATCCCAGAGGGGATGGCATCATTTCCTGGTGGTAGCCGATTGGCTTTACAGGTCTCTAATTAACTTTGGACAGCCTTCCAGAATAACGTTTCCCCCGGTCCCCTAGCTGGCCACCAACACGCACCAACGCCGGAGCCAGAGAACAAATCGCTAGCCCCCGTCGACGGCGAAAGAGAGGCAGTAGGGAGAGGGATTTCGAACCTCCAGATCTAACGAAGAAGAGACTTCGTGCCGAGCCGGATTCCACCAGCCACCTGCCACCCGCGCGGCCAAGCACACTGGCCAGCACCCCTGTGAACGCCACCAACCGCCTGACGACGTCGCCTCTCTGGCTGGGGCCACCGCCCCAGGAACCACTGGCCTTCGAGAGGGGATGGAGCGCCGAGATCCCTGCCGCCGCTTTCACCGGCGCCCGCGCAGGCTTCCCGGCGGCCGTCTCCGGTAGCGGCGAGGGGAGGAAGGGAGTGGAGGGGGTGGCGGCGGCCGCGGAACCCTAGTCGCCCAAGGGGGCGATGCGAGGGCCGGGAGGGGGAGGGGGGAGTCCCGACCACAAAATCACCATCACTGTTTAGAACTTACATTCGCCAAATGGCACAATGGGCAGATGCCTTAGACAAACAAATTATTGCAAATTTAGTTGTAGATCTATTTTGGCTTTAACCTTTGAATCTAGAAGTGCAAGTGTATGCTGATTAAGGTGCTGGTATTACGTCATCAGTACTTTTTGGTTGCATAGGTGGAAGTTGGATTCGTTTATCATGCATGCTATTCTTTCCTTCTACGAGTTAAGTGAGACTGCATGCTTATAACAAAATATGTCTCCGAGTGAAGTGAGACATCACGCATGCTGTTACAATTTCCATCCGTAGTAGTGTGCCTAAACTAACCTGTCCAATTTACCGACGGCCATTAGTAGAAGAGCAAGCCTCTAGAAAAGCTGATCGAGTACAACTTCGAGTTTTCAGAAAGATTTTATTTGAATAGAAAACATCTTCTTTGTTTGAATTATGGATGTAATGCTTAGAGGGTGGTGAGCAGTACCTTTCGTCAAGAGCCACTCACGCGGCCCTATATTCCTCGATAGAAGCACGTATCTTTTCAGAATAACAGCAAAAATAGTGTAGTTGGCTGTAAAAAATGAAACACTATAATTGTTAGTGTCGTCTTGTAACATATGATTAGTGGTTATCTGGTGAAGTTATTGTCATGAGGCATGCGGCCTCAGATATTTTTTTTTTTTGCTTTATTTCTGGGTTGATGTTGTTCAGCTGCTGGACTTTACATTCTTAATAATATATGGTTGTTATATGCATTGTCCTGATGCAGAGGCCGAGGGTTATACTATCATTCGAGAAAAAGAGTTGGCTGTAAAAAATGGAACAATCTAACTGTTTTGTAGACTGTTTATGTTATAGCGTGATATGCAGAAAACCTGTGAACACAAAATCAACACGCCATGACATTTTGGTTTACGTGTAGGTGCACTTGATTTGCGTGATGTGAGTCAGTACTCTTCTGTGATGATTAAGATTTGAGCAAACTCTATGGTAACCCACATACCTCGTCGGACAAATGATGATTAACCATTAATTGATCAAGAACAATTTTGACATACACGTAGCTAGCTTTAAAAAATGTAAACATGCATACTCATCATTATGGTATATGAAGGATTTACCTCATTAGTCCCTACATACCTGCATACCTTGTTTTTAAAAGAAATTTTGATTGGACATGTTCTCTTAGTATGCAAAATAAATAGGTAGTACAACAGAAACATCATTTGAATTTGTGAGTTAGTCTCGATGCAAGCAGTTTTAACATGCTCCTTCTTACCCCTCTTTTCACATGAGAGGTGAGGGTATATAACAGTTCTGGGCCGTTGATCTCACTAATTAGTTGTCTAATTAACTCTTATCTTCTAACCTGACATGTAAAAAAAAGGGTAAGAAGGAGCATGTTAAAAAAATTCCTGTAAAAATCATACTGCTCCAGTCATGCACATCCCATTGACCCATAATAACAGCAGCGAACACTTATCCATTCTATTAACGTCTTAGTAATGACCAGACTTGTATCAATAGCCCTGAGCCGGATGAGATTGGACCTTGGGTTCTGTGGTACAGCCCAAGCCCCAGTATGGCTCTCACTTTATTATAAAGCACGGGAGTAAAAATTTTTCATGTTGAGTGCTATATTCCTGATACCAGATTGTCTGCTACAATTTTTTATTTAGTCACTTAATTATTTATTTGTAAATTTGACCCAAAATTAACAATTTCATCAAGAAGTGGGGGTATTTGCTGTTTGTACACTGTTTATTGATGATAAATAGGAGTATTAAAATTAGAAATTGTGGAGCATACAAGACTGGAAAATGGCTCCTTTTTATTTGATACAACAGGAAGCTCTCTATCTGTTTTGGTTACTGCGATCTAGTATAGTCTCCACCACTACTTCTGGTAAAAAAAAGGTTGAAATTTTGAAATGCCTAAGCATTAAACGTGGGGGTAGGGGGTATTTTTTAATCTGTGCGTAGAGTGGACTTTGACATTGGAAAACAGACCAAACCAGCTGGATTCCAGCGTAAAGTCCACGCTGGATCTCATCTTCCTTTAGGATTGTTTGGTTACTAGGGAACCAATATCTGATAGTCGAACTGATCCACACAATGACTATTGCTACTCACGTTGCTTCGCGGTGGGCCAAGAGAAGGTGTATCATCGTTGGCATCTTCAACCAAGGATGTGAAATTGGATTGAGAATGGCCAAAAAGGCAATAATTGCTTATATGCACCATCAAATGATTCTGACCCACAATGGTCCCTTCATCTTGTTCAAGCTGAAAGAATTTTATCTCCCTTTGCAATCGAATCTAAGAACTTCATATTATCATTCCCTTGCTGGACAATCTTACTTTTGCCCCCGGGCTCATTTCATTTCTTCTTCACTAAAAATTTTGGCTAAAAATTATCCGCCTCCCGCTTAGTATGAAGATATGCTGCGGAGAAGTGATGCATTAACAAATAGTGAGAAGAAAAAAATTTCTCCTTCTTGTACTCATCACTAATACGCTTAGCCCAAGCCAACAGGAATTGCCTAAGGTTCCGGATTTTGAATTGTCACTCATCAATATTAGTGACTCCTTTGACCATAATTTAGTTTAGCTATGGAGAAAATCTTCGCTCTCAAACCAGGATGTTTCAAAGGAAAAAGCAGCCTTGTTTCCTTTTCGACAAAGGGTGGATTTTATTTGCTTAAAATGGAGCATCAAAAGGATACAAAATACAATGAGCACACATCCGGCCTCTATATAGTTAAGACGCACACAACCATTACAAACGCACACACATAGACAAAAAAACCCGACAGATAGCAAAGTCATATAAGACCAAAGCTATGCATGGGCGAGGAAAAAAAATCCAAAGCAATCCGATCCGCGATCTGCAAACTACAGAAATTACCATATCCGCACCAACCACCATATGACATCACACGGACAATGAGATTCTTCAACAACAATGCTTTCACGAAGGGAGCGACGCTTATGCGTCGCCGTCACCGGATCCAACCACATGAGATCGGAATCTAGGTTTTCACCCTGAAGAACCAATTTGAGCATATCCGAGCAATGCATCCAACAAGGTAACGACTTAAAACATCGCCATTTCCAGGTATATCCAACACGGAAACCTAGGCTTTCACCCCGGAACTCATGACCAGGTGCTTGCATAGAACCACCATCGACATCACTTATGTGTTATCATCACCACTTTTAATTTCCGCATCGCAGCAGCTACATGCGGTGTGGACCGCCGCCGCCGCACAACCACCTCTCTGCGTCAAGCCGTCATCCATAGTTTGCATCTCCATGCCGAGGTTAGCCACCAGGTCTAGTGAGATGAGCCAGGCACCAGCCATCCCGTGATGGATTAAATTCCCCTGTCACCGCCGATCCTGCCAGCCGCCTGTCGGAGCCCGCCTTAGCACCAGCGCTGCCGTCTCCCAGAGAATCTAGCCGAGGAACCCCTGGGAGAGAGATGGCGAGCCAGGAGAGCGCCCCGCCGCCGCCGTCCCCGGACCCACCGGGCTTCGCCAGCAGGGCCTCAGGCAGCGGCGAGACAGGAGGTGCTGGGGAAGATGACTGGGGCGGCGCGATGGATGGCCTCCCGTGTCGTCACACACGACACGGGGGCGATCCACTTTTCACGGAGCGAGCGAGATAAAAAAATTGGGGGAGAATTTCACTTCCCCGGCCTCTGCACCAACTAGGAAGGCATACGGCCATTTTAGTATGAGTACCAAGATAAACATGATCCTCAGAATTTTCTAAATGAGAATCAAGATAGTTTTTAATGAGTGGTTCCATCACACACCAAACTTGATCCTCAATAAATAGGGAAAAAACCCTGTGCATCACCTGTCAATTCTAGGAATTGAACTCAGGTTGTGAACTCAGGTTGTTAGGTTGCACAACCGCATGCCCAACCACTAAGCCAAGGCTCAGGTGAGCCGCCTCACCGGAATCCAAAATAAGATGAGGGTGGTCCGGGATACTTTTTTGGAGGGGAGGGCTTGTCACCAGGGAAATTTTATGATCACACTGAACACTCATCAAAACACTATCCAAATTTTAACAAGTCGGTCAAGGTAAATTGTTAGCCAAAGTGAACTGACGTTCCAATAAAGCTATTGATGGTATCTCTCTCTTGGTTCCCAGTTTGTACAGAGTTGTAGAAGTATGCCAATAGTTTTGTATGCCGCAAACAATTAATTCCAAAGTCAGGCTTACCTCCATCGATGGGCTTACTATATGTTATTGGATGCTCAGGATCGTCCTGGTGGTGTAAATTTCCAAGACAACCCACTCACATCACTCCCCACTAGTTTGACACGCGGATGGAATCATGCGTGGTGATCTTATATCGAAACCTGAACTACATCGAACTCTGGATTTATTAGTTAGTGGAACGAATCAAGAACTGACGCCCAATGCTGTCGCGGACCGTGCACCCGCGAGGCCACGAGAAACATAGCCGAACTAAACAAGTATACTGGGGAATAGTCGCCGATCGTGGCGATTAAGAACGATGAAGATAATTAGTGGAACCAATCAAGAACAAATACCCAGTGATCAAGCCGATCGTGCGCACACGAAAGCCACGAGGAACATGGTCCGACTAAACAAGCAATGAAAGGTAATTGCATCTCCAACGGACGTTTCTTGAACGGACCGCAGACTCCCAACGTGTCTGCGGCCACTTGACCGAACAAAGGCCCTTCAACAACGGAAACAACCATTCTTTTTCAAAAACGATCAGATCTGTTATAAAAGTTCACCGAAATTGTAAAATATCACAAACATAGTAAAAATTACATTAAGATTCTAAGACCACCGAACCGAACTAGGGCCTACACCAAACGACCACTACTGCCACACGAACGTGTCGTCGACACGTCGTTGTCGCCGCTCCCCTATCGAAGCTAGCTTGATCTTGTTGAAAACAGCTAAAAAGTCTTTGTCCACATGCCCCTAAGTGTTGAAATATATTGTCCGCCTCCCTCCATCAGTTCGGACTTTTGGATGAGTTGGCTGGAGCATTAATTCAATATGGTATCCGAGCCAAGAGGTCTTGAGTTCAAGAACCTGCCAACGGAGTATTAAAATAAAAAAGATTTTGTGGCCTACATCGATCCCACGTCTAAGGCCTAAATTAGCCTAGACGTGAGGGGGAGTGTTGAAATATATTGCCCGCCTCCCTCCATCAGTTCGGACTTTTGGATGAGTTGGCTGGAGCATTAATTCAATACTAAGGACCAGTGCCCTGGACCCGCAATTGTCGCCGTTGAACCCTTGCATAGATCTATTGCGCCTGTGAGGACTAAGAAACCCTTAAAACTACTAACCGGATTGGAGGCACCCAGATTTCCCTCCCCATCACCGGCCGCAAATGGGAGGTATCCTCGTCACGCAACAGCGAGGCTCTCTTGCCGCGCCTTTACTCATGAACTCAACTCGAATCGGACTCATGGCAAAGAGCATCAACTACCGCTGCGACAACGCAGCTACCGGGAAACCATTGGAGAATGTGGAATGCTCAATGATATTTCAAACTTAGATATACTAGGAATCTCAAACCGTACAACTTTGGAGTTGAATTTCTGACAAATGTTGTACAAATCTTGAACAGATTTCTCACCTTGAGAATGTACTAACTATACATATAAATGTTGATATCTTCAAATTGATGGATGTGTTTGAAAAAGGTCATTGTTTTCTCTGGATTTGGTATACATATAAAAAAAATCTTTTGGGGTATATTTTAATCTAGAGAGTAAATGTATCCACTTAATAGATGTTTGGAAACTTCACAAAATGAGCTACAACTTTAGCAAAGATACTATCTTTTGTCTTTTGATTAAGTAATTAATCCCGAACTTCAGTTCAAATTCAAATATGTCAACCTTTTAGGACAATCAATTTGTAAAATACATCCAGCCTCTGCATCAATGAAATGTCTCAAAGACATCCAAGATGCACACAGCCCCCAAAGAAAACAAAAACAAAGGAAAAAAAACAAAGGCCTTGCCACAGTGATCAACTCCTCTCAGTAGCAGCACACAAACCACCACCAAAGAAAACACCGGAAAAATATAAAATGTCTCCAAAAGTGACGCCTTCAAGAACGAAAATAGTGCACAAGCACCATCGTCGCCCGATCCAAGATCTTAGGTTTTTACCATGGAGAAGTCCGAGCTCTCAAAACAATAATTTCAGTAAGTTAATTGTCAGGCGCAACCAAAAAAGGTCAGACCTTAGGTTTTCTCCCTGAAAGTCATGACTCGACAGCCGAGGAGCACCACCAAAAATGAAATCCTCCATTGCTGCCGCCCCCACTTGTCACTGCTGCTTCTGAAAGTTATCAAACACCTGACTGACTCCATCACCTCCAAGCTCCCCTCCGCCTTACTGGCCCTCCAATCTCAGCCACTATGACTTTCTCCACTGCTGTCTACGCCATGGAAATCGCCGACATGTTCCATGGTATCAACAAAAAATATAGCTTCACGCCGCGCCCTCATGGAGCCGCGTAAGCTGATATGGACGTGCACTACTGGATTCTATCCAATCCAGATATCCTTGGGCAAGATCTCCGGCAGCAGTTTCGAAACACGTCGACGGCCAGATTGAGGAGGACCGATCATGCAGATCTTTTCCAATATGCGAGAAGAGCACTAGGACCACCACAACACTGATGCCTCAACAATGCCGATGCCATCGCCACCACGGAGGAGGACACCGGCCCGCGCTGCCCACAGCCCGCGCCGCTGGCTGACGAACGGCAGATCGGGGTGGATTCCGATTCGCCGCCACCCCCTCACCTGCAGGATCCAAAAGACATAACAGTTTGATGCATTTTCAGATATCCAGTTTAGAGAACTTGCAATAGATGAGTTGTTCAGGATATCTGTACTAGCATCTTACATTTTTTTTAGAATCAGATTTTTGTTTCACGGATATTTTCTTTTCTTTTGCCTTGTAGAGAGTTAATTTTGAGGGAAACCTTGACCAAAGTGGCCACCATAAGCCTGGTTGGAAGGACATCTTCCGAATGGATTAGAGTCAGCTCGAGGTGGAGGAAATAACATGTAGGCCAAGAAGGGTGGCCATCTTCGACAACGAATGCGCCTTCGGGAGCGACGAGAGCCTCGGCGATGCCTTCTTGGGGCTAGAGGAGGGAACAAAGAGCGAAGGGGAGGCTTCCTCGTCACGCAACAGTGAGGGTCCGCCGTTCTTCTCTTGGGCAAAGAGCATCAACTACCGCTGCGACAACACAACTACCGGGAAACCATTGGTGAAGATGGAATGCTCTACGATATCTCAAACTTAGACTAGGAATCTCAAACCATGCAACTTTGGAGTTGAACTCCTGACAAATGTTGTACAAATCTAGAACAAATTGCTTTCCTTGAAAATGTACTAACTATAATGTACAATGAATCCTATTATCCAATATACATATGGATGATTTGAAATCTTCAAATTGATAGATGTGTTTGAAAAAGGTAACTGTTTCTCTAGATTTGATACACATATAAATAAATTTATTTTTTGTTATATTTTAATAAATACATTTTTGGAAACTTCATAAAATGAGCTACAACTTTAGCAATTGTGCTATTTTTTGTCTTGTGATTAACTAAGCCTGAACTTCAGTTCGATTTGAAATATGTCAACCTTTTAGGACAATCAATTTGTAAAATACATATCTTCTAAACCAGCAGCCCAAAAATATTGGAACTTGGTTCTGTGAGACTGTGACACAATCTACAAACAACTTGGTTCGATGGTGACCTTGTCCAGGTGGCAGCAGATCTGATTTGGGTTGCACACCACTCCGGCCCCATCTCCCTCCTCTCCAATAGTCCTATAAAAGCTACCTCGGATACCATCGTCCATGGAGAACAAAAGCAAGGCTACTACCCAATCCCACCACTCTCGGTCTTCTTTGCTCGGCGGTGACCTTGTGTTCTCGGAGATGAGGAGCTCCATGGCTCTCTTAGTGGCGGCGCTGCTGCTGCTGCAGTCGGTGGCCGCGGCGGCGGACATGTCGAGGAGCGAGGAGGAGATGCGCCGGATGCACGCCGAGTGGATGGCGGAGCACGGCAGGGTCTACAACGCCACCGGAGAGGAGGAGCGACGGTTTGAGGTGTTCAGGGACAACCTCCGCGACATCGACCAGCACAATGCTGCCGCCGACGCCGGGGTCCACTCCTTCCGCCTCGGGCTCAACCGCTTCTCCGACCTCACCAACGCGGAGTTCCAAAGCACGTACCTCGGCTCCCAGACCGGTTCCAGGCTGACGTCAATGAGGTGCTGCCGGAGTCCGTCGATTGGAGGGAGAAGGGGGCCGTTTCTCCTGTCAGGGACCAGGGCCGTTGTGGTGGTGAGCATCCTCGACTATTCTGTTGCTCTCTTTCGTTTCTTTTTTTACAGTAAAAATTGTGTTATTACATATACTCCTGATGTAACATAATAAATTTAAATTTATTTTTGGTCACATAATAAAAGAGAAGTCCTTTAAATTTAAATTTATTTTAGGTTGTAATTAGTTTTTTATGTCATGGTATCATTTGGGGTTCAGCAACTGGGACACCTTATTTCAGTAGTTGGTTCTTTCGGAACTCCTGGTGTTACTTGCCAGATTCAGTGGTAGTACGTACTGAATGATTTACTAATAATACGTCACTAGAGCTCTGTTAGCATGGCCTTCATGAGTTCAGAACTTCGGGTATACTCCTATTTTGGAAGTAGGTTCATCGAACATGGACATTATCTAGTTAGAAGAAATTTGTATGTATTGTTGCTCTGTTACTGACTGCTTGTATCGGGATGCATTGAACTTAAACGAAAATAGTGTCACAAAGATGTCAGAATCTGATGTTTGTTTCTCTTTTTACAGGGAGCAGCTGGGCTTTCTCAGCAATAGGAGCTCTTGAAGGCATCAACCAGATCGTAACTGGTGACATGATCCATCTGTCTGAGCAAGAGCTTCTTGACTGTGATACTTCACACAACCACGGATAAGAATCTGGTAAGACGGAATATGCCTTTGACTTCATCATTAAGAATGGTGGTATCCACTCTGCCAAGGACTACCCGTACAAAGAGAGGAAGAACCGTTGCGATGCTAACAAGGTATCATCCGTCTTCTTAATTAATTCCCTTGTGAACATTAAGAATGTCCATCATATTGATATGCCGTTCCATTTGTGTTTGGGACAATTTACAGAAAAATACGACGGTTGTTACCATTGATGGTTACGAAGATGTACCCGCTGATAGTGAGAAGAGTCTGCAGAAGGCGGTTGCAAATCAGCCAATCAGTGTCGAGATTGCGGCTGGTTGCCCCGCGTTCCAGAGCTACAAATCGGTGAGCTTCTTTAACATTATTGTTCTGCAGTAGGTTAAACAAATGAGTAGGCTCCAAAAGGTATCACTACCTCTTCTATTTCCAAAATAGATGGGTCTTTTATCAAAAAGTAGGATTACCCCGGTGTCTGCATTGAATGATGCCCACAACCATGTTATTATATTATTCAACAGAAAGCAACAAAAAAAAATACATGATCCAACTCCGAGCCTCCTTCCTGACAACTTTTGTTGCTACACTAAGCTTGATGATGTGTCCTAATTTCGCATCAACACACACCGTCTATTCCGGTAGCCTAACCAAGCGGCCGCGCCCCACTGAATGTCGTGCATCCAGTCGAGGGGGGCGCCCCGCAACAGCCCATCCCGCTAGAAGGGTTAACAGGGCCCGCCGTCATGGGTGGCAGCGGTACGCTCGCGAGAGATATGATCCTCACCCCAGTTCTCCTCAACTCCAACTACCACAACCTAACTATGATTAATTTGGACGCAGTCCTGATTCTTGCATACTTTGTTATCATTCGGGTAATCTGGACCTTTTTCTAATCTTCTAGAGTATCGTTTCTTTGTGCGCACAGTATATATATATAATCCTTCTGCTTATCTGTCTGCTTTTACGGAACACTTTCAGTCTTTTTTCATTAAAATGGATCACTCCCCCGATTTCATTAACGAAACCAAGACGGAAAACTTTTAGTGCCCGGATAAGTTTTGTGTGTTCACGTCTATAACATATTGGATTAATTAAGTGGTTCGAGCTATCATACACTCATGGTGCATATCAACAAAGTAGAACATCAGATTCTGTTGCCTGAAGAAAAAACAAATCAGATTCTGATGATTTTAAACCATTTTTGCTATCCATCTTGATCGAACAGTAGAAAGGGAAATTCAGACTATGCACAACACCTCAAACAGCACCTTTTGATAAAACCGTTGCCAATTACTAGTAAACTTTTCTAGTTGATGAAACTAGCATTTTAAAACCGTTGGGTTGGACCTTGTAAAGAAGCATTCGATTTATACTGATTACCACTTACTATTCTCTTAGGGTATCCTAAACAAAGGCTGTAGCGGAGCTATTAACCATGGCGTCCTTATAGTTGGTTTGGGTCAAGAGAACGGCGTACGGTTCTGGATCATCAAGAACTCCTGGGGTGAAGATTGGGGTGAGCGTGGTTTCTTCCGGATGGTGCGTAACAGTGGCATATTTGGTATTGCCTTCCATGCTTCCTACCCCCTGAAGACGGTCGAGAAGCTGTCATGAACATGCATGCCTGAAGTTAACTGAAAAACTCGACACTTGTATTGCCCCCGCGCTTCTGAGGTCACTGTCGACGCTCGTCCTGCATCGGACAGCACTCAAGTCTTCGTACCGCTTCATTGCTGAGCTTCGTCGTCTACCATTGATCTTCAATCGGACGCTTCACAAGCTCTAGGTTGTCGTTGTTCAATGTCCGACATGCCTTGCTTGCTTTACTTTTGCTTTTCACTCCTGGAGTGTAATAATGAATATGAAGCCCCTATTCCCTTTTCATTTCGGGGGCATAATAATGTTGAATTTGGTTAAACCGTAGCCTCCCGTGGCGTGCGTTACCTTCCGTTCATCCTTCCCAAGCAATAGAACACCCTGAATTCAAGTGGAAATCCCCTCAAATCTCTCTGAAGTTTCTCTGAACGTTTAATTCAGTCATGCTCGTAGTTCTGGTCTTACAATCAATTTGGTATCTATAGCAGGTTGATCCTCAGAGGCGTACAGATCGGGAGGCGACTAGAGCTTGGGTTCTCTCTTAAAATCCCTCTCCTTATTCTCGGATCCCGGCGGCACTGTGCTTGATCTCTGGTGGCGGCCTTGTGAGACTTGGTTGCTGAGAAATTTCTTCTCGGTGTTGAACACTAGATCGTGCAACTTGGACGGCATGGTCAGGACGTTGCTTGAGTTGCTCTCGGCAGTCAGGTGAGCTCGCTTCTGCAGCTGGAAACCCTGTTTGCCATGATGAAAATTACTGAATTGGGGGACACTTGTGATCTCGAGCTTGAATCACTACAACTGGACATAAAAATATTACAGCACAATAGAGAAGAAGATAGGAACTCCCGCAAAAAAAAAGAGAAGAAGATAGGAAAAAGTTTTGGGACTTTTCTGAAACAGTTAACACAAATTTTGCAAGTATTCAGAATATCTTTGTTAAGATACAAGCAAATTTCTAGTGTTTGCTTAATGATGCTGAAGAAGAGGAAGAGGAAGAAGAAATTGCACCTCAGTCTGCATAGTATAGTGTCCACAATAGTACTCCCATACTTGCTACTTCTGCGCCTACTACCACGATAATTGGCACCAAACAAGAGCTTTTGGAAAAAGAAATTGAAGATGAAGATGGTTGTCATGTCAGGTTGTTGTGTCGGGGCAGTTTCTGCAGAGAAGGAGCAGAGGTTTACAAGGCTGCTGCATATTGATCTAACTGACACAGCAAGAGTTGTTCCAGAATTTGAAGGTGTCGACTATCGAGGAAGAAGAATAGGCTTACTTTGGCAAATCTAATTAAATATACCTCAGCAGAAAAAGGATAGCATCCTATACTATAAATATCTCGGTGTAAAACTAACGAAATATATGCCTGCGATGCAAAAAGGTATATACCTGTTTAATTCCTTATTTAGCGGATATTTGTTTCTGAATTGTTCACACTGGAACTTCCCAGGTGGCAAACAATCAGGTACTTGATCAGTTTACTGTAGTATGACTGTACGAGTATTCTTCAGATCATGATTTGGATTATGTCAGCAAAATATGATTAGTACTGATATTAGTACAGAAAATAGAAACTTTCACTACTGTAGATAACAACAGTCACTATTACACCGTACCAGGAAGGCAGGAACAACTTAATTTGCAATAAGTTTATATGCATACGAAACAACAGTGTCGAAATCATTCTACCAATCTGTGACTTGAACATCTTCAGTACAATACACTCGAACATTGATTGGTACATGGAAAATCTCCAGAGTATTTATTAAATTACATGAGAGCAAACCATGAAAAGGTAATGGTGATCTCAGCTTCTACCCATTAGTTTTACCTCTAAAGGAAGCCTAGGTAACACCCACTTCAACATAAACCCGGTCATGCTCATACAAGCTGCTGCAGAGCGAGTACCGAGCAGCTCGCCATCTCCTCTTGAGGAAGAAGGAGCAGAAGACCACCCAGAGACCCATCAAATATTCAGAACCCATGGCGCTTGTATCTTCAAGTAGCAGGGGCTGCTGGATGATGTGGCTAATAATGCTGCTGCTCGACAAGCTATTAATAACGTTCTTGAAGATGTTGATCGCAAGATTAGACGCCTAGGTGATCCGATGAACGAGGATATCAGCGACGAAGAGCAGGATGCAAACTTGGACACCTGAGCGTTGGCCTCATGAACTGAATTCCTGACAGTGATTTGTGTTACTCTGAGAAACATCAGTGGACCAGTCACTCCATACTACTAATGCAAGTCTAGATGGTGACATTGCAGCCTTGCAGATGGCCACCATCAGGTTGATTACTACTCTGCTACCTGGGTGGGTTTAATAACAGAAGATGTACCATCAAACAAAGGATACTTCATCCTGTTTTATAAGCCTTTTATATGAAGGCTTCTATACAACTAAACTGTGTTAAAATCAGGATGAGAGTCACAAGTGAACTTGCATATTCTCAGGAGTTGAACAAGGCCAGACCCACTATGTCAGTCCTCTGGATAATAATTTATATGTCAAATGTACTCAAGAACATCAAGATTTTGCAAACTCTGTCATGCATCTCTTCAAATTTGACTTTGATAATCTTAAGGTATCCTGAAATAACAGCTGGTTTCTCCATCAAACTGTTTCGGTCCAGACATCTAAAATGGTTGGCCACCACAATCTTAAAAGGTGTTATCAATTTTCTCCGACTGACAGCCTATCATGCTGGTTTTCCTTTGGTAAGCCGGCGAAGTAAAAAAAGTAAAAAGATTGGTTTCCTCTGTTATTGGCATTGCATGCAAAAAACTGATGAATCTTGCACTGCTGCACCAATCTACTGGGGCCATTTAAAGATGGATCACTACAGGTTCCGTGCTGCTAACCCTTAACACAAGACATTATAACAAATAGGCCGTTAAGCTGAAAAGGTATGAACAACATCTAGTTGTTTACCTCCTCCTTGTTGGAGTTGTGTCGAATATTGTGTACAAGGTAGGTTACAGCTGGACTTGTAGTAGTATTGTGTTTAGATAGGATATGGAGTCGTATCCTAGTAGGACACTTGTATCCTAGGCCTCTTATATACAGGAGGTAGACACACGATGTAACCTATGCCAACATAATAGCACAGGCTCGCAAGGGGGAGCCGGCGGCATGTGCCGGCGTCCGGGTGGCCGGTGTACGGTATTGTGACGGTGTCACGGGGAGGAGCGCCCATAGTCAGGCTCCGGGGATGTAGCCATATATATCGGTGAACCTCGTTAACAAATCTCGGTGTCGTGCTTGTGTGATTGCTTGGTCCTCGGATAATCGATGGCATGCCTCGGGATTTATTCTTACAAGTGGTATCATGAGCTAGGGTTGTGAAGACCGGAGGCTGTGTAATCGTTGGTCCGACGAGGAAGAAAATATCGACAGAAATCTGCAGGATGTAATACGGGCGAAGTCGTCGGCGAGTTACGATTCCGAGCAGTGGCGGAGGACGAAAAAACTTCTAGGTGTGGCGACACGCCGCGGGGACGTATCTGGTGCACCGGGGCAATTGGTGCTACTGGTGCACCGGACCCCGTTACACATTCAAAACTATTTTAAAAATTTGGAAAAAATTTCGTGTATTGATACAACATCAAAGTATGTTGTCACAAAATTCAAATCAAAATTTGAAATATTGCCCGAGATACAAAAACGAAAAATTTGACATTAATGTGCTAATGGGCCAAAACTAAAGCCTAACTTGTGTTATGTACTATTGACTGTCAAATGTGTCATTTTTTAATCTCGGGCAATGCCTTGAATTTTGATTTGAATTTTTATGACGACATACATTGATGTTGTTCTAATGCACTAATTTATTCCGAATTTTTTCCGCATATTTTTGAATGTGCAATGGAGGACCGGTACACTGGTAGCACCAATTACCTCAGTGCACCAGATACATCCTTGAAAACATGAAGGTTTCGCTAGGGTTGTTGCGTGCGCCGGAGTGCATCTTGGGTCGCTGGGCTGGCTTCGTGCGGTGTGGGGCGATCGGTTCAGTATCGGTGGTTCAAGGCCTCATGGGCATGTGTCTGCGTGGCCCATTCCAGTAAACAGTGACTTTTCTAGTGATACGACAAGTCAACGAGGCAACGAGTGTAGCCAGCCAGCCGATAGCACGTTATGCGTAGGTATACATTTTCTTTTGTACCGCATCAAGGTATGGCGGCTGCCACCCCTCGCCCACCGGGGTCCTCCGCCAGTGATTCCGAGGCGGATGTTGGTCGTAATTTTCACGGAAAGCGATCTAGGCGAGACAGCAGCAGGGGTGCGCGATGTACACGGCTGGCAAGGCAGATCTCGCGTGCGGAGGCCCAGGCAGGAGCTGTCTCTGCGATAGGAGGCCCAGGTGCGGAGGCCTAGAGGCTCTCGGCTGGGCGAGGCCCATGTGGGGGGCACTTGCGGCTGGTGTGTTTTGACCTGATGGGCAAGACGTTGGAAAGTTGCTGGAGGCCGTGAGACACGCGTCTGCGGAGCTGCTGGAGATCTACAGATAGCCACGCATGAGGATTTGTTTTGAGAAAAAAAGGGACCGAGTCCCCAATGACACGAAGAGGCAGCAGATCAATCGGCGTAGAGGAATATCCATTGATATGTATCCATCGGAAGGCTTTGGCAGTAAGTACAATGCTAGCATTAGAATATTGTGCAAGGGAGCTACAGGTCACACGTGAAGACCAAGATAGTCTTTGGTTGGATTTTGCAATTAGTACATGGAGTGTACCACGTCAGGTTTGGTTCGTGTATTTGAGCATCATGTGAGGGAAGCTTAGATTAATTTTTCAAAGTGTCAGCTGTATAAAGAGCCGTGGTGCCAACGGGTACCAGGTTTGAGGTGGAGAAGTTCGTCGGAACTGAAAACCTTGGGTTATGGTAGACATAGATGAAAGATTTGTTGGCACAACAGAGATGCTTGAAGGCGTTGCGGGAGCCAAGCCAGCTAAGATGGAAAAATTATGTGATGGATGGAAATTTGCGGAAGACGATTTGGGAGCCTCGAGCGTGTCATGTAGTCGGAGAAGTTCGGCTGGGTCGGACTAGATAGTCTGACGGATCGACGTGAGTCGGTTGGTACAGAAGACGGTGGTGAGATCGGCGATGACGACATTGGATCGTGCTGCTGATGGTGACTGACTTCTGGGCGTGGAAACACGTGGCACAGGCCTGAGGGTTGTGCGGCTTCGACAAGACTATGGCGCGGGATTGATTCAAGGTAGTGTATACACGAAGCTTGAAGTCGATGAGACGCAGGGGTGGACTGATCATCTACCATGGAGTCATGTTGAAGGTGGAGCTGGATTGAGGGGCTACGGCGTAAGTCGACGGGGCCGAAGCCTATTCAGCAGGCGGGAAAAAGCGAGTGACACGCAGTTCGGACTGGAGCCCGGTGGTCTGATGGAAGCGTGAAACTCGTCATCGATCGGTGATGATCGGTGGTACTTTGCAGTGGAGGTTGAGTGGTGTGGGTTCGCGACCCTTGAGACTCGACCGGGATAGTGGAGGCTCGACACGGTAATAGCGGCGAGGCGTGCGGTACGCACGAGGCATGGAGACGGGCCAGGGCTCTGGTGGTCATACATGTGGTGAGACAACTGCGAATTTGACTCGGGGTGACTACAAGCAATGGTGAAATTCCTTCAAGTTTCAGACATGCGGTCAAGAAAGGAGCAGTGACGTTGAGTTGAGATAACTCTTATGTGTGACACCCAATATGTGAGTTGTTCACTTTCACGCAGGTCAGTGATCGGTGTGTGATAGCGTTGGGCTGATACTCTGGAAGTTGAGAGCACAGACTAGAGTAAAGAGGAACTCAATTTTGCTCGAGCATTGGCTGTGGTCATGAAAAGAAGGGACTACAAGTTGCAGGTGGAGTCATATGGAGTCTTTGGAGTAGCAGCGGTACTCATGGGACAAGCTCAAGTCCAATGTACAAGGAAGTTTGACGCACTGAAAATTCAGGGTGGTGGAGAATATTCGCCAAGGTGGAGTTTGTTGGAGTTGTGTCGGATATTGTGTACAAGGTAGGTTACAGTTGGACTTGTAGTAGTATTGTGTTTAGATAGGATATGGAGTCGTATCCTAGTAGGACACTTGTATCCTAGGCCTCTGTTGGGGAACGTATTAATTTCAAAAAAAATTCCTACGCACACGCAAGATCATGGTGATGCATAGTAACGAGGGGAGAGTATGATCTACGTACCCTTGTAGATCGCAACGGAAGCGTTGACACAACGTAGAGGAAGTAGTCGTACGTCTTCTTCCCGATCCGACCGATCCAAGCACCGTTACTCCGGTACCTCCGAGTTCTTAGCACACGTACAGCTCGATGACGATCCCCGGGCTCCGATCCAGCAAAGCTTCGGGGAGGAGTTCCGTCAGCACGACGGCGTGGTGACGATCTTGATGTTCTACCGACGCAGGGCTTCGTCTAAGCACTACAACGATATGATCGAGGTGGAATATGGTGGCAGGGGGCACCGCACACGGCTAAGGAACGATCACAATGATCAACTTGTGTGTCCTAGGGTGCCCCCCTGCCCCCGTATATAAAGGATCCAAGGGGGAGGGGGCCGCCGGCCAAGGAGGGCGCGCCAGGAGAGTCCTACTCCCTC
>NC_041382.1:776293208-776321786 GCF_002162155.2 Triticum dicoccoides
GGGGGGCCGGCCACCTCTCCTAGTCCTAATAGGACTAGGGGAGGGGGGAGGCGCGCGGCCACCTTGGGCTGCCCCTTTCTCCTTTCCACTAAAGCCCACTAAGGCCCATATAGCTCCCGGGGGGTTCCGGTAACCTCCCGGTACTCCGGTAAAATCCCGATTTCACCCGGAACACTTCCGATATCCAAACATAGGCTTCCAATATATCAATCTTTATGTCTCGACCATTTCGAGACTCCTCGTCATGTCTGTGATCACATCCGGGACTCCGAACAACCTTCGGTACATCAAAATGCATAAACTCATAATAACTGTCATCGTAACGTTAAGCGTGCGGACCCTACGGTTCGAGAACAATGTACACATGACCGAGATACGTCTCCGGTCAATAACCAATAGCGGGACCTGGATGCCCATATTGGCTCCTACATATTCTACGAAGATCTTTATCGGTCAGACCGCATAACAACATACGTTGTTCCCTTTGTCATCGGTATGTTACTTGCCCGAGATTCGATCGTCGGTATCCAATACCTAGTTCAATCTCGTTACCGGCAAGTCTCTTTACTCGTTCCGTAATACATCATCTTGCAACTAACTCATTAGTTGTAATGCTTGCAAGCCTTATGTGATGTGCATTACCGAGAGGGCCCAGAGATATCTCTCCGACAATCGGAGTGACAAATCCTAATCTCGAAATACGCCAACCCAACATCTACCTTTGGAGACACCTGTAGAGCACCTTTATAATCACCCTTTTACGTTGTGACGTTTGGTAGCACACAAAGTGTTCCTCCGGCAAACGGGAGTTGCATAATCTCATAGTCATAGGAACACGTATAAGTCATGAAGAAAAGCAATAGCAACATACTAAACGATCGGGTGCTAAGCTAATGGAATGGGTCATGTCAATCAGATCATTCAACTAATGATGTGACCTCGTTAAGCAAATAACAACTCCTTGTTCATGGTTAGGAAACATAACCATCCTTGGTTAACGAGCTAGTCAAGTAGAGGCATACTAGTGACACTCTGTTTGTCTATGTATTCACACATGTATTATGTTTCCGGTTAATACAATTCCAGCATGAATAATAAACATTTATCATGATATAAGGAAATAACTAATAACTTTATTATTGCCTCTAGGGCATATTTCCTTCAGTCTCCCACTTGCACTAGAGTCAATAATCTAGATTACACAGTAATGATTCTAACACCCATGGAGCCTTGGTGCTGATCATGTTTTGCTCGTGGAAGAGGTTTAGTCAACGGGTCTGCAACATTCAGATCCGTATGTATCTTGCAAATCTCTATGTCTCCCACCTGGACTAGATCCCGGATGGAATTGAAGCGTCTCTTGATGTGCTTGGTTCTCTTGTGAAATCTGGATTCCTTTGCCAAGGCAATTGCACCAGTATTGTCACAAAATATTTTCATTGGACCCGATGCACTAGGTATGACACCTAGATCGGATATGAACTCCTTCATCCAGACTCCTTCGTTTGCTGCTTCCGGAGCAGCTATGTACTCCGCTTCACATGTAGATCCCGCCATGACGCTTTGTTTAGAACTGCACCAACTGACAGCTCCACCGTTTAATGTAAACACGTATCCGGTTTGCGATTTAGAATCGTCCGGATCAGTGTCAAAGCTTGCATCAACGTAACCTTTTACGATGAGCTCTTTGTCACCTCCATATACGAGAAACATATCCTTAGTCCTTTTTAGGTACTTCAGGATGTTTTTGACCGCTGTCCAGTGATCCACTCCTGGATTACTTTGGTACCTCCCTGCTAAACTTATAGCAAGGCACATATCAGGTCTTGTACACAGCATTGCATACATGATAGAGCCTATGGCTGAAGCATAGGAAACATCCTTCATTTTCTCTCTATCTTCTGCAGTGGTCGGGCTTTGAGTCTTACTCAATTTCACACCTTGTAACACAGGCAAGAACCCTTTCTTTGCTTGATCCATTTTGAACTTCTTCAAAATCTTGTCAAGGTATGTGCTTTGTGAAAGTCCAATTAAGCGTCTTGATCTATCTCTATAGATCTTTATGCCTAATATATAAGCGGCTTCACCGAGGTCTTTCATTGAAAAACTCTTATTCAAGTATCCCTTTATGCTATCCAGAAATTCTATATCATTTCCAATCAGTAATATGTCATCCACATATAATATCAGAAATGCTACAGAGCTCCCACTCACTTTCTTGTAAATACAGACTTCTCCAAAAGTCTGTATAAAACCAAATGCTTTGATCACACTATCAAAGCATTTATTCCAACTCCGAGATGCTTGCACCAGTCCATAAATGGATCGCTGGAGCTTGCACACTTTGTTAGCTCCCTTTGGATCGACAAAACCTTCTGGTTGCATCATATACAACTATTCTTCCAGAAATCCATTCAGGAATGCAGTTTTGACATCCATCTGCCAGATTTCATAATCATAAAATGCGGCAATTGCTAACATGATTCGGACAGACTTAAGCATCGCTACGGGTGAGAAGGTCTCATCGTAGTCAACCCCTTGAACTTGTCGAAAACCTTTTGCGACAAGTCGAGCTTTGTAGACAGTAATATTACCGTCAGCGTCAGTCTTCTTCTTGAAGATCCATTTATTCTCAATTGCTTGCCGATCATCGGGCAAGTCAACCAAAGTCCATACTTTGTTCTCATACATGGATCCCATCTCAGATTTCATGGCTTCAAGCCATTTTGCGGAATCTGTGCTCACCATCGCTTCTTCATAGTTCGTAGGTTCATCATGATCTAGTAGCATGACTTACAGAACAGGATTACCGTACCACTCTGGCGCGGATCTCACTCTGGTTGATCTACGAGGTTCAGTAGTATCTTGATCTAAAGTTTCATGATCATCATCATTAGCTTCCTCACTAATTGGTGTAGGTGTCACTGAAACAGTTTTCTGTGATGTACTACTTTCCAATAAGGGAGCGGGTACAGTTACCTCATCAAGTTCTACTTTCCTCCCACTCACTTCTTTCGAGAGAAACTTCTTCTCTAGAAAGGATCCATTCTTAGCAAAGAATGTCTTGCCTTCGGATCTGTGATAGAAGGTGTACCCAACAGTCTCCTTTGGGTATCCTATGAAGACACATTTCTCCGATTTGGGTTCGAGCTTATCAGGTTGAAGATTTTTCACATAAGCATTGCAGCCCCAAACTTTAAGAAACGACAACTTTGGTTTCTTGCCAAACCATAGTTCATAAGGCGTCATCTCAACAGATTTTGATGGTGCCCTATTTAACGTGAATGCGGCCATCTCTAAAGCATAACCCCAAAACGATAGCGGTAAATCTGTAAGAGACATCATAGGTCGCACCATATCTAGTAAAGTACGATTACGACGTTCGGACACACCATTACGCTGTGGTGTTCCGGGTGGCGTGAGTTGCGAAACTATTCCACAATTTTTCAAATGTACACCAAACTCGTAACTCAAATATTCTCCTCCACGATCAGATCGTAGAAACTTTATTTTCTTGTTACGATGATTTTCAAATTCACTCTGAAATTCTTTGAACTTTTCAAATGTTTCAGACTTATGTTTCATTAAGTAGATATTCCCATATCTGCTTAAATCATCTGTGAAGGTGAGAAAATAACGATATCCGCCACGAGCCTCAATATTCATCGGACCACATACATCCGTATGTATGATTTCCAACAAATCTGTTGCTCTCTCCATAGTACCGGAGAACGGTGTTTTAGTCATCTTGCCCATGATGCACGGTTCACAAGTACCAAGTGATTCATAATCAAGTGGTTCTAAGAGTCCATCAGTATGGAGTTTTTTCATGCGCTTTACACCGATATGACCTAAACGGCAGTGCCACAAATTAGTTGCACCGTCATTATCAACTTTGCATCTTTTGGCTTCAACATTATGAATATGTGTATCACTACTGTCGAGATTCAATAAGAATAGACCACTCTTCAGGGGTGCATGACCATAAAAGATATTACTCATATAAATAGAACAACCATTATTCTCTGATTTAAATGAATAACCGTCTCGCATTAAACAAGATCCAGATATAATGTTCATGCTTAACGCTGGCACCAAATAACAATTATTTAGGTCTAATACTAATCCCGAAGGTAGATGTAGAGGTAGCGTGCCGACCGCGATCACATCAACTTTGGAACCGTTTCCCACGCGCATTGTCACCTCGTCCTTTGCCAGTGTTCGCTTATTCCGTACTCCCTGTTTTGAGTTGCAAATATTAGCAACAGATCTAGTATCAAATACCCAGGTGCTACTGCGAGTTCTAGTAAGGTACACATCAATAACATGTATATCACATATACCTTTGTTCACCTTGTCATCCTTCTTATCCGCCAAATACTTGGGGCAGTTCCGCTTCCAGTGACCAGTCTGCTTGCAGTAGAAGCACTTAGTTTCAGGCTTAGGTCCAGACTTGGGTTTCTTCTCTTGAGCAGCAACTTGCTTGCCGTTTTTCTTTAAGTTCCCCTTCTTCTTCCCTTTTGCCCCTTTTCTTGAAACTAGTGGTCTTGTTGACCATCAACACTTGATGCTCCTTTTTGATTTCTACCTCCGCGGCTTTCAGCATTGTGAAGAGCTCGGGAATAGTCTTATTCATCCCTTGCATATTATAGTTCATCACGAAGCTCTTGTAGCTTGGTGGCAGTGGTTGGAGAATTCTGTCAATGACGCAATCATCTGGAAGATCAACTCCCATCTGAATCAAGTGATTATTATACCCAGACATTTTGAGTATATGCTCACTGACAGAACTGTTCTCCTCCATCTTGCAGCTATAGAACTTATTGGAGACTTCATATCTCTCAATCCGGGCATTTGCTTGAAATATTAACTTCAACTCCTGGAACATCTCATATGCTCCATGACGTTCAAAACGTCGTTGAAGTCCCGATTCTAAGCCGTAAAGCATGGCACACTGAACTATAGAGTAGTCATCAGCTTTGCTTTGCCAGACGTTCATAACATCTGGTGTTGCTCCAGCAGCAGGCCTGGCACCCAGCGGTGCTTCCAGGACGTAATTTTTCTGTGCAGCAATGAGGATAATCCTCAAGTTACGGACCCAATCCGTGTAATTGCTACCATCATCTTTCAACTTTGCTTTCTCAAGGAACGCATTAAAATTCAACGGAACAACAGCACAGGCCATCTATCTACAATCAACATAAACAAGCAAGATACTATCAGGGACTAAGTTCATGATAAACTTAAGTTCAATTAATCATATTACTTAAGAACTCCCACTTAGATAAACATCCCTCTAATCTTCTAAGTGATTACGTGATCCAAATCAACTAAACCATAACCGATCATCACGTGAGATGGAGTAGTTTCATTGGTGAACATCATTATGTTGATCATATCTACTATATGATTCACGCTCGACCTTTCGGTCTCCGTGTTCCGAGGCCATATCTGCATATGCTAGGCTCGTCAAGTATAACCTGAGTATTCTGCGAGTGCGAAACTGGCTTGCACCCGTTGTAGATGGACGTAGAGCTTATCACACCCGATCATCACGTGGTGTCTGGGCACGACGAATTTTGGCAACGGTGCATACTCAGGGAGAACACTTCTTGATAATTTAGTGAGAGATCATCTTATAATGCTACCGTCAATCAAAGAAAGATAAGATGCATAAAAGATAAACATCACATGCAATCAATATAAGTGATATGATATGGCCATCATCATCTTGTGCCTGTGATCTCCATCTCCGAAGCACCGTCATGATCACCATCGTCACCGGCGCGACACCTTGATCTCCATCGTAGCATCATTGTCGTCTCGCCAATCTTATGCTTCCACGACTATCGCTACCGCTTAGTGATAAAGTAAAGCATTACATCGCGATTGCATTGCATACAATAAAGTGACAACCATATGGTTCCTGCCAGTTGCCGATAACTCGGTTACAAAACATGATCATCTCATACAATAAAATTTAGCATCATGTCTTGACCATATCACATCACAACATGCCTTGCAAAAACAAGTTAGACTTCCTCTACTTTGTTTGTTGCAAGTTTTACGTGGCTGCTACGGGCTTAAGCAAGAACCAATCTTACCTACGCATCAAAACCACAACGATGGTTTGTCAATTTGACTCCGTTTTAACCTTCGCAAGGACCGGGCGTAGCCACACTTGGTTCAACTAAAGTTGGAGAGACAGTCGCCCGCAAGCCACCTATGTGCAAAGCACGTCGGGAGAACCGGTCTCGCGTAAGCGTACGCGTAATGTCGGTCCGGGTCGTCTCGTCCAACAATACCGCCGAACCAAAGTATGACATGCTGGTAGGCAGTATGACTTATATCGCCCACAACTCACTTGTGTTCTACTCGTGCAAATAACATCAAACCATAAAACCTAGGCTTGGATGCCACTGTTGGGGAACATAGTAATTTCAAAAAAAATTCCTACGCACACGCAAGATCATGGTGATGCATAGCAACGAGGGGAGAGTATGATCTACGTACCCTTGTAGTTCGCAACGGAAGCGTTGACACAACATAGAGGAAGTAGTCGTACGTCTTCTTCCCGATCCGACCGATCCAAGCACCGTTACTGCGGCACCTCCGAGTTCTTAGCACACGTACAGCTCGATGACGATCCCCGGGCTCCGATCTAGCAAAGCTTCGGGGAGGAGTTCCGTAAGCACGACGGCGTGGTGACGATCTTGATGTTCTACCGACGCAGGGCTTCTCCTAAGCACTACAACGATATGATCGAGGTGGAATATGGTGGCAGGGGGCACCGCACACGGCTAAGGAACGATCACAATGATCAACTTGTGTGTCCTAGGGTGCCCCCTGCCCTCGTATATAAAGGATACAAGGGGGAGGGGGCGGCCGGCCAAGGAGGGCGCGCCAGGAGAGTCCTACTCCCTCTGGGAGTAGGACTCCCCCCCAATCCTAGTTGGAATAGGATTCCTTGAGGGGGGGAAGAGAGAGAGGGGAGCCGGCCACCTCTCCTAGTCCTAATAGGACTAGGGGAGGGGGGAGGCGCGCCGCCACCTTGGGCTGCCCCTTTCTCCTTTCCACTAAAGCCCACTAAGGCCCATATAGCTCCCGGGGGGTTCCGGTAACCTCCCGGTACTCCGGTAAAATCCCGATTTCACCCGGAACACTTCCAATATCCAAACATAGGCTTTCAATATATCAATCTTTATGTCTCGACCATTTCGAGACTCCTCGTCATGTCCGTGATCACATCCGGGACTCCGAACAACCTTCTGTACATCAAAATGCATAAACTCATAATAATTGTCATCGTAACGTTAAGCGTGCGGACCCTACGGTTCGAGAACAATGTAGACATGACCGAGATACGTCTCCGGTCAATAACCAATAGTGGGACCTGGATGCCCATATTGGCTCCTACATATTCTACGAAGATCTTTATCGGTCAGACCGCATAACAACATACGTTGTTCCCTTTGTCATCGGTATGTTACTTGCCCGAGATTCGATCGTCGGTATCCAATACCTAGTTCAATCTCGTTACCGGCAAGTCTCTTTACTCGTTCCGTAATACATCATCTTGCAACTAACTCATTAGTTGTAATGCTTGCAAGGCTTATGTGATGTGCATTACCGAGAGGGCCCAGAGATACCTCTCCGACAATCGGAGTGACAAATCCTAATCTCGAAATACGCCAACCCAACATCTACCTTGGGAGACACCTGTAGAGCACCTTTATAATCACCCTTTTACGTTGTGACGTTTGGTAGCACACAAAGTGTTCCTCCGACAAACGGGAGTTGCATAATTTCATAGTCATAGGAACATGTATAAGTCATGAAGAAAAGCAATAGCAACATACTAAACGATCGGGTGCTAAGCTAATGGAATGGGCCATGTCAATCAGATCATTCAACTAATGATGTTACCTCATTAATCAAATAACAACTCTTTGTTCATGGTTAGGAAACATAACCATCTTTGATTAACGAGCTAGTCAAGTAGAGGCATACTAGTGACACTCTGTTTGTCTATGTATTCACACATGCATTATGTTTCTGGTTAATACAATTCCAGCATGAATAATAAACATTTATCATGATATAAGGAAATAACTAATAACTTTATTATTGCCTCTAGGGCATATTTCCTTCAGCCTCTTATATACAGGAGGTAAACACACGATGTAACCTATGCCAACATAATAGCACAGGCTCGCAAGGGGGAGCCAGCGGCATGTGCCGGCGCCCGGGTGGCCGGTGTGCGGTATTGTGACGGTGTCACGGGGAGGAGCGCCCGTAGTCAGGCCCCGGGGATGTAGCCATATCGGTGAACCTCGTTAACAAATCTCGGTGTCGTGCTTGTGTGATTGATTGGTCCTCGGATGATCGACGGTATGCCTCGAGATTTATTCTTACACTCCTAATTACTAGCTCTTTCATGTAATGGCAGAACTTAGTGGGTGCAAATCTAGAGACCTGAGGTCCAATGTCTAAATATAGCTTGCTTTGGAAAGAGCAAGAGTACCACATCTCAATTTTGTTCAAACATAGGACCATGGCCATATTCCTACATGTATATGTTTCAGCAACAACAGATCTAGTGACATACATCAATAACTAGCATATTAAAAAATAGAACACACGGATCAAGTAAAGCCCAACTTCCAAGCTAACAAAACTTTTTATTGATTCCACTTTTTCTAGGACGACAAAGCACAACATAAACTAGTGATGGTCAAGCAGGGATTTTGGAACAAGCCAAACAGTTTCTACATCCAAAATGCTACAGGCCTAAAGTGATTTTTATACCGATACTATGAAGGAGCGCGTGGAGCGTTGATCTGCGATCTGCAGCTCTCCCTTGTGATTGTACTTGAGGCCAAATATGGTGATGTGGAGGAGCACATAGTCATCGTGGTCTCCCAGAGCCAGCCCCTCCTCCACTCCCTCCCGTTCCACGCACTGGACGCGGCAGAATTTGTTCGTGCCCAAATAGCTGAGAGGCTCCCATGTGCCTCTGCCGGTCCTTGTAGAACAACTTCTCCTTGGTTGTCTGGCAGTCCAGCTGGAGCGTTGGAGTCGTAATGTGGTAGCTGGGGAGGCAACTTGGCAAGCAGAGATGTAGCCATCCCGCTGAAGGCCAACCCAAGCGTTGAGCTCGCTGTCAAAGTTAGCTTGGCCGATGAATGGCAAGGCCCATTCCCCATGCCATCCCCACACAGAATCCTTGGTGTTGAATGAGTAGGTGCCGAGGCGACCTTTGTCGTTAGCCGTTGTCATGAAGATGGTGCATCCATCCGGGTGTAGCGCATAGGAGTTGACGCGGCGGTGGAACGTTGGCGGTGGTGGCGGCAGAGTCTTCCAGGACCAGCCCTCGGTTGGTTGTTGCAGCGCATCCGACGTGGTGGACCCCCATGACATGACCCCAAAGGAGTGTTGTTTCTCGCGAAAGTGGCAAGATAATGCATAGAGCATCTCACCAACAACCACGGTGATGCCGAAGCCACAGACCATGTCAGCAGGGGCATGGGCGCCAATCGCCAGAGCGGCCGTCTTGGGGTCGTAGATGAGGCTGCATCGCTGGTTCATGAAGGTAAAGATCTTGGTGCCCAAGGCAGAGAACGACATGCCGGAATGAGGCACAGGGCCAACCGGGCACTCTAACCGCAGGGCCGGAGGCTCCGGGAGGTGCCGGGCAGCGCCGCTGTGCTGGTCATCAGAGTCAGAGCCAGAGTCGAAGCTGTCGGCTTGGATCTTGTGGATGCTGTACCCCTTGGCCCAGTCATCCAACACAAGGTACAGATGCTTGAGCCGCCGCGGCCTTTTTTCACTGCCGCCGCCGGCATGTTGACGTTGGTCATCATGTCCCCGGCGCTTATTAGACATCCCCGCTGCGTCGTCGGATGACCTAATAACAAACAGAAAAATCTAAGTCACCGATCAATCTTTGAGTTTGTTTTGGCAAAAAGAGATGGAGCCTTTAATTTATATACCTCTCGCGCCCTGCAAAATCTCAGCGTTGGAACCGGAATTGGAGGGAGGGGAGGAGTCAGATTCAGGAAACGATTTGCGACCTGCCAGATCAGACGAGGCCGGTGGTGAAATCGATCTGCAATTTGGGATCACGAAAAAGGGATCTCTGGTGGTATTGGCGGCCGCCGAAGGACCCGGGAATATGGCAGGCAACGATCCGCTAATAATGCAGGCATCGCTCACTAAAAATCCTCCGGGTTGGGATTCCACCAGCGCGCTAATCTGTGTTAAAAAAGTGCTTCCAAACCTAAAAAAAAGAGAGAGAGATCAGCTTTCTGAACAAATTGCAACCGAGCAAAAAATGAAAATCTGAGCATGTACAATGCAACTGAGATAATCACTCTTTTTTCTCTACTTGTTGTGTGTTCGAGATTGCTGCATTGTTGATGTTTTGTCTCAAAAAACTGAAGCCATGCAGGCGTTGCCACTCCCTGTATAAGTAACGGAAACCTGAAGATGGACAGAGAAAGAGCCTAATGATAATAAGAATGAGAGACACTCATACATAGTGACACATAGAGAATACTTATGACTGAATATGGCCTGAAAATGTATACCAATGAAAATGACTGAAAATAATTGACAACACCGATAATTGACTGCATAAAGTACCACACGTATAGAATGGAATGTACCACATTTTTAGCAAGTATAACCTCGGTGGGGTTGTCAGGGATGTCAACGTTGAGGTGGTGGGGTAAGTCGGCGGTGAGCTCGGAGGGGTGGCAGATCGGGAAGGCGCATGGTCGGGCGGCGGCGGTGGCGTATCTGGTGCTCGGCATCGGTGGCATGTGTGGAGGAGCTCAGTGGAGTGGGCGACGGCGGTGACTGTATGGGAGATCGATTTGTGGAGGTTTAGACGAAGTGCCAAGTGGGACACCCAGCCGCAGCCACGTGTCGCATGTTGGGCTCTCCCTCCGGATTTCGGTTTTTTCTGTTGGCATTTTCGGGTTTGAGATTGCTTTTTTTTTGGCTTTTCGTTTTTTCCTGGATTTCTCTAGGTTTTGGAGGAAAAAACAAGTTTGGTTTTGCCTGAATTTTGAATGTTGCTCTCTAACTTAACTGAACTAAAATGGGAGCAAAAACTAAACTTGAACAAAAAACACATGTTATGTAGCAGGTAGATGGAATATAAAATGGAAGATTTACTAGCATCAGAGGTAATGAATGGACAGAAAATAAGGCCAACAGAACTATGGTAGTGAGATATTGCCTCTAAAAAAATATGCCTAGCTCTTGATAAAAAAATAACTGAAAAATCAGTTCCCATTCACTTTTGTCCCAGATTCAAAAAGCACAGCGGCACTATATAATCGCTTGTCACGAACTAAACCATGAAATCGTATTTTCTGTGCAGCGACGAAAGGTTCCAGAAGACTTTGGTGTACGCGACAAGAAGCTGGATCTGTGGAGGACGTTGCCTCCCCGCATGTAGCCGACTAGGATCTTGTACCCTGGGACCTCCCCCCCCCACCCACCCCACCCATACCTATATAAACCGAGGGGCAACCGAGGGGCCTGGCTCATAGAATTATAGAAATAATCTTGTGGTACATGTTGGAAATATGAGCAATTTACCAAATAATTTTATTAACAGAAATACTAGATAAAGTATGACTAATATAACAGTGATAAAGCAAGTCATGCGATTTGACAAAGAGAAGGTAAACAGCAACTTCACATATGAAATGTAACTAAACACATCTAGAGCAGACAGTATAGCAAGTTGCATATATGAAGTAGAACCTAACACATGTAGGGCAGAAACTAGAGCAAAGAACTGTGGCAGGACCTCTAACAGAAAGAGCATAAACACGTACGGGATAGCAGCAGCAGAAGCACTAGACTTGGGGTCGACGTCCTCTCCAGCCATGTCGTTGATGAGGTCGTCGACGTCGGGGAAGAAGTCGTCGTCGGGGAAGTAGTCGTCGGAGTCCGTGATGAAGAAGTCAGTAGTCGCGCGGAGCGCTCCCCAAAAACCTTATCACCCTTCTCCCGTACAGGACTCAAAGAGGTGCGGTTTCGGAGGCCTACTGTCCCGACTCGCGGTGCACGCCGCAAGTCGGGATGAGGAAGATAACGGTAGCTCAGGGAATGGAACCGGTGGCGAGAGGAAGGAGAAGTTCTGGTGCGTCTCTCTGGGAGGAGCGACCTCCCTTTTATAGGCGCAAGAGAAGGAGGCGAGAGGGCAGCGACGGGAGGCGAAACGAAGAGACGGAGGAGAAGCGAACAGCCAGCAGCCGAAGGGCTGCACCGTTCGCATTCAAACTCCACTTTCGCAAAAATCTTTTCAGCTTCCGTGTGACCTTTATTATACCCGTAGTGCGTGGCAAAAATTTAGATATCGGCTCGTGTCATTCCCGCAACCCACGGCGCGGCGCGTCGTGACGAGGCGTGGTGTGGTGTGGCGAGGCGGGCGGCGGAGGAGGAGCGCGCGTGAATATCCCTCTTATTCTCATGCTCGTACAAGTGGAGAAAGAACCTCCCTTATAAGGAGGTCCAACTCCCACCAAACTAGCAATGTGGGACTAAACTTTAGTAGTATCCCTTGCCTTGCACAAATGGGCTGAGTGGGCCTCTAGGATTTATTAGGAATTTCTGAAATAGTTATTGGTCTGCCCAAAATAGACTAAATTCCAGCAATCCCCCACCAGATCCCAGAGGCACACAGAAATTTGCCTTTGGTTTCAAAACACTGTTTTATATACCAGTACTGCAGTGGAGACTGTTAAGTTGAACTTCCACCTAGAACTCTATGCTACACTAGTAAGCAACTTGAACAGTGGACTGGGCCTTGAACTGCAAGTTTTCTGCGAATCTAGCCTCACATAAAGCCTTGACCGATACGTGGCTACCGTGGGTCTTCCCCGCAGGTGGAGCTTATGCGTCATACTCGGTGACCTTTCATGAGTTTACTAGAGAGAACCCTACTCTCATAGATTGCGACGTTTGACAATCAGACTCATATAGGTGTGTTCTTCAAAAGATGTTCTGCAGGATAACATCTCTGCTTAAATAAGCCACTTAGAACACATTAAGATATACATCAACCTGCCATGCAGATTAGGAGAGTATTGCATCTTCATGGAGTGGTATTGTAAATAGTAAGGATACTCTCCTCTCAGTTGACCAACAGCTTGTCTTCCACATCTAATTCACGGGATCTCCGATCACAAAGAATAGGTTACCACTGCGAACAACTCATATTGTGGGTCTCATACCCATCTCCCTCGATGCATTATCTATCACATTACGTGATAGACCCTTAGTAAAAGGATCTGCCAGATTTTTAGACGTTTGGATATAATCCAACGCAATAACTCCGGAGTTTTTCATTTTCCTGACAGACTTTAGCCTTCTCTGAATGTGTCTTGATGACTTCATGTTATCCTTTGAGCTGCTCACTTTCGTGATCACAGTTTGATTGTCGCAGTTCATAAGGATACCCGGTACAGGTTTCTCAACAACCGGCAAGTCATTCAAGAGCCGGCGAAGCCAATCTGCTTCAACCGTAGCTGTATCTAGTGCTGTGAGTTCTGCTTCCATTGTTGAGCTCGTTAAGATGGTCTGCTTGCAAGACTTCCAAGAAACAGCGCCACCTCCATGAGTGAATACATAACCGCTCGTGGCCTTTATCTCATCAGCATCTGAGATCCAGTTCGAGTCACTATACCCTTCAAGCACCTTTGGATGCCCTGTGTAGTGAACTTCATAATTTGCAGTGCCTTTCAAATAATGCAAAACTCTCTCTAGAGCTTTCTAATGTACATCTCCTGGTTTTGAGACAAACCGACTCAGTTTGCTAATAGCAAAAGAGATGTCAGGTCTTGTAGCACTTGCTAAGTACATAAGCGAGCCAATAATCTGAGAATATTTCAATTGATCTCTGGCAATTCTTCGATTCTTTCGAAGTAACAAACTCGCATCATATGGTGTTGGAGAGGGCTTGCAGTCACTATAGCCAAAGCGACTCAAGATCTTTTCCACACAGTGAGATTGAAGCAAAGTAATCCCACCATCATCGTCTCTCAACAACTTGATGTTCAGAATGACATCAGCCACATCGTCTCTCAACAACTTGATGTTCAGAATGACATCAACCACTCCTAAATCCTTCATCTCAAAACAACAAGATAGGAAATCCTTGACCTCCTTAATAACATTCAGATTTGTTCCGAAAATTAGTATGTCATCAACATACAAGCACGGGATAACTCCCTCGCCCCCACCATGGCGATAGTACACACATTTGTCAGCTTCGTTCACAACAAAGCCTGCAGCTGTTAAAGTTCTTTCAAACTTCTCATGCCACTGTTTGGGTGCTTGCTTAAGTCCATACAAAGACTTCAGCAACTTGCACACTTTCCCTTCCTGACCATCTAGTACAAACTCATCTGGTTGTTCCATATAAATTTCCTCGTCCAACTCTCCATTTAGGAAAGTAGTCTTAACATCCATTTGATGAACGAGAAGACCATGCGAGGCAGCTACTGAAAGTAGAACTCGAATAGTGGTCAGTCGAGCCACAGGTGAGTAAGTATCAAAGAAGTATTCACCTTCCTTTTGGGTATAACCCTTAGCCACGAGCTGAGCCTTGTACTTTTCAATAGTACCATCAGGCCTAAGCTTCTTCTTAATACTCATTTGCATCCTATAGGTTTGCACCCATAAGGACGATCAGTTATCTCCCAGGTTTCATTCGCCAAGATGGAATCCATCTCGCTACGAATCGCTTCCTTCCAGTAGTCAGCATCTTCAGATGCATAGGCCTCTGAAATAGAACTGGGAGTGTCATCTATAAGATACACAAGAAAATCATCACCAAAGGACTTTGCAGTCCTCTATCTCTTGCTCCTAGTAGGAACTTCATTGTTCTCCTCCACAGGACTTTCAAAGTGTTCCATCAAAATGGCAGGTTCGGTAATTGTAACTGGTTCCTGATTTGATGAACTAGGCATCTCCTGATTAGATGAGGTAGCCATATCCTTCATGGGAAAGATATATTCAAAGAAAGTTGCATCATTCGACTCCATGATCATACCGACATGTACATCAGGTACCTCAGATTTTACAACCAAGAATCTATAGCCAATGCTATGAAAAGCATATCCCAGGAAAACACAATCCACAGTATTTGGTCCAAGTTTCCGCTTCTTTGGAATTGGAACATTGACTTTCGCCAAACAACCCCATGTTCGTAGATAAGAGAGTTTTAACCTTTTCTTCTCCCATTCCTCGAATGGAGTTATCTCTTTATTCTTTGTGGGAACTCGGTTTAGGACATGACATGCAGTCAATATCGCCTCCCCCCACCATGCCTTGGAGAGACCCGAAGTGTCTAACATGGCGTTAACCAAATCTGTTGAGTACGGTTCTTTTTTTCGGCCACCCCATTTGACTGAGGTGAATAGGGAGGCGTCCTCTCATGGATTATACCATGTTCCGCATAAAAAGCAAGTTCATTGGAAAAATACTCTCCACCACGGTCGGACCTAAGCCTCTTGATTTTCCGATCAAGTTGGTTTTCCACTTCAGCTTTATAGATCTTGAAAAAGTTCAAAGCCTCATCCTTAGATTTCAGAAGATACACACGGCAGTATCTAGTGGAGTCACCAATTAATGTCATGAAATATTTCTTTCCACCTTTTGTCAAAACACCATTCATTTCACATAGATCTGAATGTATGAGCTCTAGTGGTGCAAGATTTCTCCTTTCCGCAGTTGTGTGAGACTTACGAGGTTGCTTAGCTTGCACACACACTTGACACTTAGATCCCTTGACAGTGGTAAAGCTAGGGATTAAGTTCAACTTCGCTAGTCGCGACATGCAACCAAAGTTAACATGACAAAGTCGTGAATGCCACACATTGGATTCACTATTGTTGCAAATATGATTAACAACTTTATTGCAAACGTCTGATAAGGATAAATGAAACAGGCCTCCTGACTCATATCCTTTACCAACAAAGGTTCCATACTTGGATATTACAAATTTATTCGACTCAAAGACAAGCTTGTAGCCATCTCTACATAGAAGAGATCCGCTAACAAGATTTTTATTGACGGAGGGGACATAATGCAGGTTCTTCAGCCGCACGATCTTCCCTGAAGTAAACTTCAGATTGACCATGCCAACACCATGAGCAGAAGCACTTGAACCGTTGCCCATCAGCACGGTTGAAGTCCCTGCGGTCTGATAAGACGAAAACATGGAAATATCACCGCATACATGCACATTAGCACCCGTGTCAATCAACCAATCAGGAGAATGACATACTGAAAGAATAGTGGGAAATATACCATACCCAGCATCCTTCATGTCAGTGTCTCCAATGACAACATTAGCGGTCTTGCCGCCTTTCCCAGGATGACGCTTGTCAAAGCGATTAGGGCAACTAGGAGCCCAATGATCAGGATCCCCACACACATGACAAGCACCTTTATTCTTGCCATTCTTCTTCTTGAAGTTCGTGTGTTGCACAGCCTTGTTCTTCCCATCAAACTTTGCATTACCATCAAACTTGCCCTTGTTCTTGAACTTGTGGGGCTGGAAGTTCTGCTTTTGTACCACATTGGCACTAGATCCTCCCTCAATACCTCGAGCACGTGTGTCCTTTGCTCTCGCCTTTTCTTCCACATCAAGAGTGCCAATGAGATCCGGGACGGAAAACTCCTGCCTCTTATGCTTCAGCAAGGTAGCAAAGTTCCTCCATGAAGGAGGAAGCTTAGTGATGATACCTCCGGCAACAAACTTGCCCGGTAGCGTACAACTGAAGTGCTCAAGTTCTCTAGCAAATGACTGTATCTCATGAGCTTGCTCAACCACGGAGCGCTCTTTAGTCATCCTGTAATCATAGAATTGCTCCATGATGTACAACTCAGTGCCAGCATCCGAGACCCCAAACTTGGCCTCGAGTGCATCCCACATATATTTTCCATTATCAATTGACGCATAAGCATCAACTATGTTCTCACCAAGAACACTCAAGAGAGCAGCCTTAAACAAAGTATCCATTTTCTGAAAAGCTTGTGCTTATTGAGCATCAAGCTCTCCTTCAAGTTTGCCGAGAGTGGCGTCATAGCAACTCATGGTTTGAAACCATAAGACTGCTCTCACGCGCCACCTCTTATAGTGGATACCCTCAAACATAGGAGGTCTCATGGAAGCAGCAAAACCACTCGGGGTAAATTGCCTATAATAAGGTTTTTGGATTGTTGGAAATATGAGCAATTTATCAAATGATTTTATTAACAGAAATACTAGATAAAGCATGACTAATATAACAGTGATAAAGCAAGTCATGCGATTTGACAAAGAGAAGGTAAACAGCAACTTCACATATGAAATGTAACTAAACACATCTAGAGCAGACAGTATAGCAAGTTGCATATATGAAGTAGAACCTAACTGGTGTAGGGCAGAAACTAGAGCAAAGAACTGTGGCAGGACTATTGGGGAACGTAGTAATTTCGAAAATTTTCCTACGCACACGCAAGATCATGGTGATGCATAGCAACGAGAGGGGAGAGTGTTGTCTACGTACCCTCGTAGACCAAATGCGGAAGCGTTAGCACAACGCGATTGATGTGGTCGTACGTCTTCACGATCCGACCGATCCAAGCACCGTTACTCCGACACCTCCGAGTTCTTGGCACACGTTCAGCTCGATGACGTTCCCCGGGCTCCGATCCAGCAAAGCTTCGGGGAGGAGTTCCGTCAGCACGACGGCGTGGTGACGATCTTGATATTCTACCATCGCAGGGCTTCGCCTAAGCACCGCTATAATATGACCGAGGTGGAATATGGTGGAGGGGGGCACCGCACACGGCTAAGGAACGATCACGAAGATCAATTTGTGTGTCTATGGGGTGCCCCCTGCCCCCGTATATAAAGGAGTGGAGGAGGGGAGGGCCGGCCCTCTCTATGGCGCGCCTAGGGGAGTCCTACTCCCACCGGGAGTAGGATTCCCCCTTTCCTAGTCCAACTAGGAGTCCTTCCATGTAGTAGGAGTAGGAGTCAAGGCAAGGGAAAAGAGAAGAGAAGGAAGGAGGGGGCGCAGCCCTTCCCCCTAGTCCAATTCGGACTAGGCCTTGGGGGGGCGCCCAACCTCTCCTATCTCTTTCCCCTAAAGCCCAATAAGGCCCATATACTCCCCGGCGAATTCCCGTAACTCTCCGGTACTCCGAAAATACTCGAATCACTCGGAACCTTTCCGATGTCTGAATATAGTCGTCCAATATATCGATTTTTACGTCTCGGCCATTTCGAGACTCCTCGTCATGTCCCCGATCTCATCCGGGACACCGAACTCCTTCGGTACATCAAAACTCATAAACTCATAATATAACTGTCATCGAAACCTTAAGCGTGCGGACCCTACGGTTCGAGAACAATGTAGACATGACCGAGACACGTCTCCGGTCAATAACCGATAGCAGGACCTGGATGCCCATATTGGCTCCTACATATTCTACGAAGATCTTTTATCGGTCAGACCACATAACAACATACGTTGTTCCCTTTGTCATCGGTATGTTACTTGCCCGAGATTCGATCGTCGGTATCGAATACCTAGTTCAATCTCGTTACCGGCAAGTCTCTTTACTCGTTCCATAATACATCATCTCGCAACTAACTCATTAGTTGCAATGCTTGCAAGGCTTGTGTGATGTGCATTACCGAGAGGGCCCAGAGATACCTCTCCGACAATCGAAGTGACAAATCCTAATCTCGAAATACGCCAACCCAACGTTTACCTTTGGAAACACCTGTAGAGCACCTTTATAATCACCCATTTACGTTGTGATGTTTGGTAGCACAGAAAGTGTTCCTCCGGCAAACGGGAGTTGCATAATCTCATAGTCATAGGAACATGTATAAGTCATAAAGAAAGCAATAGCAACATACTAAACGATCGGGTGCTAAGCTAATGGAATAGGTCATGTCAATCAGATCATTCACCTAATGATGTGATCCCGTTAATCAAATAACAACTCTTTGTTCATGGTTAGGAAACATAACCATCTTTGATTAACGAGCTAGTCAAGTAGAGGCATACTAGTGACACTCTGTTTGTCTATGTATTCACACATGTATTATGTTTCCGGTTAATACAATTCTAGCATGAATAATAAACATTTATCATGAAATAAGGAAATAAATAATAACTTTATTATTGCCTCTAGGGAATATTTCCTTCAGTCTCCCACTTGCACTAGAGTCAATAATCTAGTTCACATCGCTATGTGATTAACACCAATAGTTCACATCTTTATGTGATTGGTTCACATCTCCATGTGACTAACACCCAAAGGGTTTACTAGATTCAATAATCTAGTTCACATCTCTATGTGATTAACACCCAAAGAGTGATCATGTTTTGCTTGTGAGAGAAATTTAGTCAACGGGCCTGCCAAATTCAGATCCGTATGTATTTTGCAAAATTCTATATCTATAATGCTCTGCACGGAGCTACTCTAGCTAATTGCTCCCACTCTCAATATGTATCCAGATTGAGACTTAGAATTATCTGGATTAGTGTCAAAAACTTGCATCGACGTAACCCTTTACGACGAACCTTTTTGTCACGTCCATAATCGAGAAACATATCCTTATTTTACTAAGGATAATTCTGACCGCTGTCCAGTGATCTACTCCTAGATCACTATTGTACTCCCTTGCCAAATCAGTGCAGGGTATACAATAGATCTGGTATACAGCATGACATACTTTATAGAACCTATGGCCAAGGCATAGGGAATTACTTTCATTCTCTTTCTATCTTCTGCCGTGGTCGGGCTTTGAGTCTTACTCAACTTCACACCTTGTAATACAGGCAAGAACTCTTTCTTTGACTGCTCCATTTTGAACTACTTCAAAATTTTGTCAAGGTATGTACTCATTGAAAAAACTTATCAAGCGTCTTGATCTATCTCTATAGATCTTGAAGCTTAATATGTAAGCAGCTTCACCGAAGTCTTTCTTTGAAAAACTCCTTTCAAACACTCCTTTATGCTTTATAGAATAATTCTACATTATTTCCGATCAACAATATGTCATTCACATATACTTATCAGAAATGCTGTAGTGCTCCCACTCACTTTCTCGTAAATACAGGCTTCACCGCAAGTCTGTATAAAACTATATGCTTTGATCAACTCATCAAAGAGTATATTCCAACTCCGAGATGCTTGCACCAGTCCATAGATGGATCGCTGGAGTTTGCACATTTTGTTAGCACCTTTCGGATTGACAAAACCTTCTGGTTGCATCATATACAACTCTTCTTTAATAAATCCATTAAGGAATGCAGTTTTGTTTATCCATTTGCCAGATTTCATAAAATGCGGTAATTACTAACATGATTCGGACAGACTCAAGCATAGATACAAGTGAGAAGCTCTCATCGTAGTCAACACCTTGAACTTGTCGAAAACCTTTTGCGACAATTCTAGCTTTGTAGATAGTAACACTACTATCAGCGTCCGTCTTCCTCTTGAAGATCCATTTATTTTCTATGGCTTGCCGATCATCGGGCAAATCCATCAAAGTCCATACTTTGTTCTCATACATGGATCATATCTCAGATTTCATGGCCTCAAACCATTTCGCGGAATCTGGGCTCATCATCGCTTCCTCATAGTTCGCAAGTTCATCATGGTCTAGTAACATGACTTCCAGAACAGGATTACCGTACCACTCTGGTGCGGATCTCACTCTGGTTTACCTACGAGATTTGGTAGTAACTTAATCTAAAGTTTCATGATCATCATCATTAGCTTCCTCACTAATTGGTGTAGGTGTCACAGAAACCGGTTTCTGTGATGTACTACTTTCCAATAAGGGAGGAGGTACAGTTACCTCATCAAGTTCTACTTTCCTCCCACTCACTTCTTTCGAGAGAAACTCCTTCTCCAGAAAGTTTCCGAATTTAGCAACAAAAGTCTTGCCTTTGGATCTGTGATAGAAGGTGTACCCAACAGTAACTTTTGGGTATCCTATGAAGACACACTTTTCTGATTTGGGTTTGAGCTTATCAGGACGAAACTTTTTCACATAAGCATTACAACCCCAAACTTTTAAGAAACGACAACTTTGGTTTCTTGCCAAACCACAGTTCATAAGGCATCGTCTCAACAGATTTAGATGGTGCCCTTTTAACGGGAATGCAGCTGTCTCTAATGCATAACCCCAAAACGATAGTGGTAGATCGGTAAGAGACATCATAGATTGCACTATATCCAATAAAGTACGGTTATGACGTTCGGACACACTATTATGCTGTGGTGTTCCATGTGGCATGAGTTTGTGAAACTATTCCACATTGTTTTAACTAAAGACCAAACTCGTAACTCAAATATTTGTCTCCGCGATCAGATCGTAGAAACTTTATTTTCTTGTCATGATGATTTTCCACTTCACTCTGAAATTCTTTGAACTTTTCAAATGTTTCAGACTTATGTTTCATCAAGTAGATATACCCATATCTGCTCAAATCATCTGTGAAGTTCAGAAAATAATGATACCTGTTGCGAGTCTCAATATTCATCGGACCACATACATTAGTATGTATGATTTCCAACAAATTTGTTGCTCGCTCCATTGTTCTGAAGAACGGAGTCTTAGTCATCTTGCCCATGAGGCATGGTTCGCAAACATCAACTGATTCATAATCAAGTGATTCCAAAAGCCCATCAGCATGGAGTTTCTTCATGCGCTTTACACCAATATGACCTAAACAGTAGTGCCACAAATAAGTTGCACTATCATTATTAACTTTGCATCTTTTGGTTTCAATATTATGATTATGTGTATTACTGCGATCGAGATCCAACGAACTATTTTCATTGGGTGTGTAACCATATAAGGTTTTTATTCATGTAAACAGAACAACAATTTATTCTCTTATTTAAATGAATAACCATATTACAATAAACATGATCAAATCATATTCATGCTCAACGCAAACACCAAATAACACTTATTCAGGTTCAACACTAATCCCGAAAGTATAGGGAGTGTGCGATGATGATCATATCAATCTTGGAACCACTTCCAACACACATCGTCACTTCACCCTTAACTAGTCTCTGTTTATTCTGCAACTCCCGTTTCGAGTTACTAATCTTAGCAACTGAACTAGTATCAAATACTGAGGGGTTGCTATAAACACTAGTAAAGTACACATCAATAACATGTATATCAAATATACTTATGTTTACTTTGCCATCCTTCTTATCTGCCAATCACTTGGGGTAGTTCCGCTTCCAGTGATCAGTCCCTTTGCAGTAGAAACACTTAGTCTCAGGCTTAGGACTAGACTTGGGCTTCTTCACTTGAGCAGCAACTTGCTTGCTATTCTTCTTGAAGTTCCCCTTCTTCCCTCTGCCCTTTTCTTGAAACTAGTGGTCTTGTCTACTATCAACACTTGATGTTTTTCTCGATTTCTACCTTCGTCAATTTTCGCATTACGAAGAGCTTGAGAATCGTTTCCGTTATCCCTTGCATATCATAGTTCATCACGAAGTTCTACTAACTTGGTGATGGTGACTAGCGAATTCTGTCAATCACTATCTTATCTGGAAGATTAACTCCCACTTGATTCAAGCGATTGTAGTACTCAGACAATCTGGGCACATGCTCACTAGTTGAGCGATTCTCCTCCATCTTTTAGCTATAGAACTTGTTGGAGACTTCATATCTCTCAACTCGGGCATTTGCTTGAAATATTAACTTCAACTCCTGGAACATCTCATATGGTCCATGACGTTCAAAACGTCTTTGAAGTCCCGATTCTAAGCCATTAAGCATGGTGCACTAAATTATCAAGTAGTCATCATATTGAGCTAGCCAAACTTTCATAACGTCTGCATCTGCTCCTGCAATAGGTCTGTCACCTAGAGGTGCATCAAGAACATAATTCTTCTGTGCAGCAATCAGGATAAACCTCAGATCACGGATCCAATCCGCATCATTGCTACTAACATCTTTCAACACAATTTTCTCTAGGAACATATCAAAATAAACATATGAATGCAACAACGCGAGCTATTGATCTACAACATAGATATGCTAATACTACCAGGACTAAGGTCATGATAAATTTAGGTTCAATTAATTTACTAAAAGAACTCCCACTTAGATAGACATCCCTCTAATCCTCTAAGTGATTACGTGATCCAAATCAACTAAACCATGTCCGATCATCACGTGAGATGGAGTAGTTTCATTGGTGAACATCATTATGTTGATCATATCTTCTATATGATTCACGCTCGATCTTTCGGTCTCCGTGTTCCGAGGTCATATCTGTATATGCTTGGTTCGTCAAGTATAACCTGAGTATTCCGCGTGTGCAACTGTTTTGCACCCGTTGTATTTGAACGTAGAGCCTATCACACCCGATCATCACGTGGTGTCTCAGCACGAAGAACTTTCGCAATGGTGCATACTTAGGGAGAACACTTATTGATAATTAGTGAGAGATCATCTTATAATGCTACCGTCAATCAAAGCAAGATAAGATGCATAAAAGATAAACATCACATGCAATCAATATAAGTGATATGATATGGCCATCATCATCTTGTGCTTGTGATCTCCATCTTCGAAGCACCGTCGTGATCACCATCATCACCGGCGTGACACCTTGATCTCCATCGTAGCATCATTGTCGTCTCGCCAATCTTATGCTTCCACGACTATCGCTACCGCTTAGTGATAAAGTAAAGCATTACAGCGCGATTGCATTGCATACAATAAAGCGGCAACCATATGGCTCCTGCCAGTTGCCGATAACTCGGTTACAAAACATGATCATCTCATACAATAAAATTTAGCATCATGTCTTGACCATATCACATCACAATATGCCCTGCAAAAATAAGTTAGACGTCCTCTATTTTGTTGTTGCAAGTTTTACGTGGCTGCTACGGGCTTAAGCAAGAACTAATCTTACCTACGCATCAAAACCACAACGATAGTTTGTCAAGTTGGTGCTGTTTTAACCTTCGCAAGGACCGGACGTAGCCACACTCGGTTCAAGTAAAGTTGGAGAAACTGTCACCCGCAAGCCACCTCTGTGCAAAGCACGTCGGGAGAACCGGTCTCGCGTAAGCGTACGCGTAATGTTGGTCCGGGCCGCTTCGTCCAACAATACCGCCGAACCAAAGTATGACATGCTGGTAAGTAGTATGACTTATATCGCCCACAACTCACTTGTGTTCTACTCGTGCATATAACATCAACATATAAAACCTAGGCTCGGATGCCACTGTTGGGGAACGTAGTAATTTCAAAAAAATTCCTACGCACACGCAAGATCATGGTGATGCATAGCAACGAGAGGGGAGAGTGTTGTCTACGTACCCTCGTAGACCGAATGCGGAAGCGTTAGCACAACGCGGTTGATGTGGTCGTACGTCTTCACGATCCGACCGATCCAAGCACCGTTACTCCGGCACCTCCGAGTTCTTGGCACACGTTCAACTCGATGACGTTCCCCGGGCTCCGATCCAGCAAAGCTTCGGGGAGGAGTTCCGTCAGCACGACGGCGTGGTGACGATCTTGATGTTCTACCATCGCAGGGCTTCGCCTAACCACCGCTATAATATGACCGAGGTGAAATATGGTGGAGGGGGGCACCGCACACGGCTAAGGAATGATCACGAAGATCAACTTGTGTGTCTATGGGGTGCCCCCTGCCCCCGTATATAAAGGAGTGGAGCAGGGGAGGGCCGGCCCTCTCTATGGCGCGCCCTATGGGAGTCCTACTCCCACCGGGAGTAGGATTCCCCCTTTCCTAGTCCAACTAGGAGTCCTTCCATGTAGTAGGAGTAGGAGTCAAGGCAAGGGAAAAGAGAAGAGAAGGAAGGAGGGGGCGCAGCCCTTCCCCCTAGTCTAATTCGGACTAGGCCTTGGGGGGGCGCCCAACCTCTCCTATCTCTTTCCCCTAAAGCCCAATAAGGCCCATATACTCCCTGGCGAATTCCCGTAACTCTTCGGTACTCCGAAAAATACTCGAATCACTCGGAACCTTTCCTATGTACCAATATAGTCGTCCAATATATCGATTTTTACGTCTCGACCATTTCGAGACTCCTCGTCATGTCCCCGATCTCATCCGGGACTCGAACTCCTTCGGTACATCAAAACTCATAAACTCATAATATAACTGTCATCGAAACCTTAAGCGTGCGGACCCTACGGTTTGAGAACAATGTAGACATGACCGAGACACGTCTCCGGTCAATAACCAATATCGGGGCCTGGATGCCCATATTGGCTCCCACATATTCTACGAAGATCTTTTATCGGTCAGACCGCATAACAACATACGTTGTTTCCTTTGTCATCGGTATGTTACTTGCCCGAGATTCGATCGTCGGTATCCAATACCTTGTTCAATCTCGTTACCAGCAAGTCTCTTTACTCGTTCCGTAATACATCATCTCGCAACTAACTCATTAGTTGCAATGCTTGCAAGGCTTATGTGATGTGCATTACCGAGAGGGCCCAGAGATACCTCTCCGACAATCGGAGTAACAAATCATAATCTTGAAATACGCCAACCCAACATTTACCTTTGGAGACACCTGTAGAGCACCTTTATAATCACCCATTTACGTTGTGACGTTTGGTAGCACACAAAGTGTTCTTCCGGCAAACGGGGGTTGCATAATCTCATAGTCATAGGAACATGTATAAGTCATGAAGAAAGCAATAGCAACATACTAAACGATCGGGTGCTAAGCTAATGGAATGGGTCATGTCAATCAAATCATTCACCTAATGATGTGATCCCGTTAATCAAATAACAACTCTTTGTTCATGGTTAGGAAACATAACCATCTTTGATTAACGAGCTAGTCAAGTAGAGGCATACTAGTGACACTCTGTTTGTCTATGTATTCACACATGTATTATGTTTCCGGTTAATACAATTCTAGCTTGAATAATAAACATTTATCATGAAATAAGGAAATAAATAATAACTTTATTATTGCCTCTAGGGCATATTTCCTTCAAGGACCTCTAACAGAAAGAGCATAAACACGTACGGGACAGCAGCAGCAGAAGCACTAGACTTGGTGTCGACGTCCTCTCCAGCCATGTCGTTGATGAGGTCGTCGATGTCGGGGAAGAAGTCGTCGTCGGGGAAGTAGTCGTCGGAGTCCGTGATGAAGAAGTCAGTAGTCGCGCGGAGCTCTCCCCAAAAACCTTATCACCCTTCTCCCGTACAGGACTCAAAGAGGTGCGGTTTCGGAGGCCTATTGTCCCGACTCGCGGTGCACGCCGCAAGTCTGGATGAGGAAGACAGCGGTAGCTTAGGGAATGGAACCGGTGGCGAGAGGAAGGAGAAGTTCTGGTGCGTCTCTCTGGGAGGAGCGATCTCCCTTTTATAGGCGCAAGAGAAGGAGGCGAGAGGGCAGCGACGGGAGGCGAAACAAACAGCCAGCAGCCGAAGGGCTGCACCATTCGCATTCAAACTCCACTTTCGCAAAAATCTTTTCAGCTTCCGTGTGACCTTTCGTATACCCGTAGTGCGTGGCAAAAATTTAGATATCGGCTCGGCTCATTCCCGCGCCGCGCCGCGGCGAGGCGAGGCGGACTGCGGAGGAGGAGCGCGCGTGGATATCCCTCTTATTCTCATGCTCGTACAAGTGGGGAAAGAACCTCCCTTATAAGGAGGTTCAACTCCCACTAAACTAGCAATGTGGGACTAAACTTTAGTAGTATCCCTTGCCTTGCACAAATGGGCTGAGTGGGCCTTTAGGATTTATTAGGAATTTCTGAAATAGTTATTGGGCTGCCCAAAATAGACTAAGTTCCAGCAGTATACACTTGTACTTTGTATACCCCCAACACAATAATACATTCAGGGCAGGAGGTAGGGTATTCTCTCCTCGGAACCAGGGTAAAATCATGTGTCCTTATTACCATCATTCCAAAATGCCTAGCTTTGTAAACCCTATCCCGATATCTGTCGGATTTAGCTTCGTCAATGTGTAAGTTGAGTGTATTTTACCAACTCTCGGCTTACATGCACAAATACACTGGGCTTATATGGACAAATGGTTGCCCAAGGAGCTCCGGGCACGGGAAGGATGCCGAGTGGTACACTCGGCTTACATGGAACACGTGCCACCTCGGTTAGCGTCGGTCGGTCATCATATCGCTTTATTTTGCCGAGAGCCACCGTTTTGATTTCAGCTTATAGGTAACCCGAGTGCCCGTCAATAGGATCTCGGCTTACACCGTATAAGCTGGTCTAATATAAGCTGAGAGGCGTAAGCCGTGTGCAACACTTGGCTTACAATAAGGGGAAACGTTTCGAGCCGGCAGACCGCTCGAACTTTCCGCCGGTTCGTACCGCCACGCTGGCACACGCGCCCACGAAAACAACCATTCCCCGCGACCAAGTGTACATGGGTGGGCCCGCGCACGAAACTGCTTTTCTCCTTTCCTCTTTTCTGCACCCCCAGCCGGCGACGAAGTGCTATCACCGGCCGGCGAGATGTTGCAACACTGCTCTACCGGACGGCGAGGAGCACGGAAAGGGCGTGACGCGGAGCTCGCCACCGTCTGCTTCCATCCCGTGCGCCAGATCCTTGACGGCCTCGGCCATGGCCGGGAGCTACTGCTCCATCCCCTACCCGCGCGGCCACCATGACTGCCGCCGCGATGCACATTTGCTCGGAACTGAGCCGGTGAGCCTAGTAGATGTGGAGCGGTCACGGCGGAGCCTTGCATGATGGTTTGCTACGAGCGACTGTTATTTGGGGAGTGCACGCGATGCTGCTGTTCTACCGCCCATGGCCGGGGCTGCCAGGGGCGCCATATGCCGGCGAACCAGCAGAAGCCGACGTGCTGCACAGGAATGCTTCAACCGTCTACGACGAAGCTGTTAACGTCACTGGTCGAAGCTGCAACCAGAGACATAAATTGCTACATGCGCCATTATTTCTGCAGGGACAAGATAAAATAGGTGTTACAACCGGTGCAAATAGGAGCTACAACCGTCAAAGCCAAATGCTACGACCGGTGACAATTTTGCTGGAACTAGAGAAAGAATGAGTTTCGATGGACATGCATCAGAGCTGCAACCAGTACTGAAAAATGCTACATCCGGCAACCAAAAAAGCTATATCCGGCTTTAGAAAAAGCTTCAACTAGATATGGGGTAGCTCGAGGTCGGCCACCGCGCGGCGCAAAAAGCTGCAACCGATGACGAGAAAAGCTATAACCCGCTTCTAGAAAAGCTTCAAAGAGAAAACGGCTAACTAGCAATGGCGGGCGGCGAAGATGAAGTTGTGTGGCGGTGCTACAATGGGCGCATGGCGAGCTATGACACGGCCGGTGGTGATGCTGGAACCATCACCTGGATATGCTACATTGTTTTTGTGTTGGAACCGGTATTTTTCTTTTTGCTACGACCGTATGACATTTTTGCTTCAACCATGTGGATTTTTGCTACTACCGTGCACAGTTTTTGCTACACCCATTTTCTCACGACGGCCAGATGCCGGTGGTGGGTTTCTGTGAAT
>NC_041382.1:776322401-776328870 GCF_002162155.2 Triticum dicoccoides
CCGCACGCTGTTGCATCCATGGAGGTTTCAGAAACACACGAAGACGACATAGGTGAGGGTGGATGACCAGCGGCGAGGGCGGCGACCATAGGCGACCGACGGCGAGGGCGACCGGCGGTGAGGAGGCGAGGCGAGGCGGTCGGCGCGTGCTGGGGCGTCGACGCGCACGAGGGGGCCGTCCTTTTTCCCATGCGGGAGGTTGAAGAAGGAGGTGAGGGGAGGAATGGATCTGACGGTGCAGGGGACCAGATCTGACGGCTGGGGCTAGACCGGCCCAACCGTTGGGCCGGTGCGCCGGCGCAGATCACTGCCCTAAGACTAGGTTAAACTGGCCTTCGCCGAGTATGTTTAATACTTGGCTTTAGTTGATTTTTTCTGTAGTGTTAGGTTTTGAGTGCGTACAGTAGGTAGGTTTGGGTTTCCCTGCGAGGCTTTGAGGGTGGCGACTTCGTCAACTGGAATCGTATCATCTCAGCCCCTTCATTCTCAGATCTGACTCACCATAGAATCGTATCATCCAACATACCAGAGCACTGGAGACTGGACCGCCGACGCCTCAATCCCCCCAGCCACACTCGGACGCGCGTCGCCGCCGCCATCGCCGTTCCCCTTCTTCCTCACCCCCATGACATCGCGGCAAGACGTTCCTGCTGCTGTCTTCTTCCTTTTGAGGTACGAGCAGCATCAGTTCCTTTTGTTGTTAACTCAAACAATCATTCCTGCTAGGAGAAACAAGTAACCGGGGACGCATCTGCGATTAGGAGTTGGATTAGGATTCCCGAACGATTCGTTCGTTGTTATGCTATACAGATCCCGTCGATTGGGCGGTCGATCTGGATTCTGGACACGAAGCTAGCAGGAGGATCGATCTACTCCATGGGAGCCTGGTTCTCTTACCCTGGTAACGACGCGCGTGCGATCCCACGAGAGTGGGCGGTTGCAGCTGGATTGATACCACTCCCTTTGATATGCGTCGACTCAAAAACGTGGGTCGCCCCGGCCCGCGCACACTCTGTATGCAAATTTTACTTGCTTGTTTGCTCTTACTTTAAGAGATTCGATTGAGATTGTGTTGAATCAATGAAACGATCCCTGATTTTTCTTTGTTTGTTTGACGACAGAGAATTCGACGCCTACCACATTGCCGATCTCGCACGCTAGGCCCTCCGACATTACAACGCCAACCACCCGGTACAACACCGGCCAGTGTTTCATCCATCTCAGTTCTTGCATACATTTCCTGTTTCGCTTGGTTATGCTTGTAATAATATGTGTGCGTGTCTGCAGGATGCTGAGTTTCGGTGTCCTGATCAGCCGAACACGGAGGCGAAGGCCGCCTGTGTTGGCTTCAGGGAAGATCTCTGGTACCACCTCAACTTCTCGGCCTGCACGACGGACGATGGCGACGAGCAGAGCTTCTTCGCCGAGCTACGCTATGACCGGTGTTCCAGCACAATAATCATCGAAACATACACCATCTTAGGTACGCAGACATGTGTGGTTCTATTAATGCTCATGTTATTCAATTAACTCAGTTGATCCTAGCTGATCCCCCGGCGGCCCCTCTCTAGAAAAACCGTGTTCATCGAAACATGCACCATCTTGCCACTTTAGAAGCAGTTGCACATTGTGTCCAGATGAATCCAAGATTTTGCATCCAAGCTACGTGGAGCTTGGGTGTGGGAAGGAGGGCCACCAAGAGGAATTCTTCCACAAGAGGTGTGGATGGAACGGACGTGAGGAATTTTTCAGTCCGAGGGAGATGCTAGCGATACCCTTCAAGTTAGGAGGACCAGTGCCTCGATATAGACTGGAGTAACTATGATTTACTCCTGCTTTCAGTTCAGTTGCAATGTTCTACTCCTACTTTTAGGCTTGTAAATTTATTATTTCCTATCGTTGATGCATTGGGGTACAAGCTTTGTGTTTTCTCTAGAGGGAATGGACGTCCACTAGTAAATCTGTGAGAAAGTAAATTTGTGGCAGTTTTGGCACAGAGAAGTAAGCCCATCGTTTCACCTCTAGGCTGTTCAATGTAAACCATGCATTCTGTCAAATTATTCACTAGAGAAGCTTTGCGCATGTAGAACTTCTTTTTCTTTGTTATTACTGAGACTGGTTGAGTGTCTGTGCGTTGCCACGAAATAACACTTTTCATAGAAAATATACATCTATTACAATCACTCGAGTGGTGAAAAAAAAACATGTGCTCGTTTTCACCTCATGTGTAAAGATGTGCTCTCTGGAGCGTGTCTTGAGCCAGCTCAATCTCTCCTCCAACCCCATTTGACGTTCTCCTCTTCTCTTGTGAAACTTCGATGACCTTGTTAGTGAATCTGCCATCTCCTCCAACAAAGGTCAGCAATGCCTTTGACACGTCAACTTATACTCCCTCCGTCCGTAAAAAAATTATACTTCCAACTTTGTTGGAGAGTCAAATTATCTCAAAGTTTGACCGAGTTTGTGCAAAAAAATGTCAATGCTGGTGAAACCAAATAGGTATATGACGATACTATATTTTATCATGAATCTAATGCTACTAATTTGATGGTATAAATGTTGGTCTATTATTGTGTAAATGCGGTCAAACATAAAAAAAAGTTTGACTTTCCAACAAAATTGAAAGTACACTCTTTCAAGGATGAAGGGAGCATGAGGATAATGAAGAAACATAAATAACCCATATTTTTTAGACTGAGGACCTTCCAAACCACCTTCTATATACTATGATACGTACACTCATGTGTATTTGAGAGAGAGAAAAAGACCTTCCAAAGCACCGCCTCTACTCAGCAGATGCATCCATACATGGCCAGACAAAGCTCCTATTACTTAGTTCCCTAATAGGAAGCTAGTATACTTGAATGGCCTTTGGTAGTTGTTCAATGCAGTGGTTGCCCTATCCTAGCTCTTGCATTTCCAGCGGTCCCAGAGGATATTGAGATGCGCCCATTGCAACACACCCATGGAGAAGAACTGGAGAGCTCAACTAGAACCAGAGAGGTGGTAGTGCCAGCTCCATACTGGTATCAGTGGTACCTTGACCATTTCAAATTGGAGGGACTATTTCAACAAATTTTCATACCGTAAAACCCTTCTCTTTTATGATAAATCCGAGGTTTTGTGTGAAAAGGTCGCGATCTAAATCATGTGGTCAGTTTGGACAGGGGCATTGCAGATGAGCAATGCTCTATGATTTCGCTTTGTTTACACGAGTGAGTGACCTACACCTTCCAATCTATGGATTTGCCCACAAGGTAGAATTTTTCTCTAAAGCTTCTTCACTACGTAATAAACTCTTTATAAGCATCCACTGCTACTACATCATTAAGACATGGTTGGCTTGCTTATCCCAATTCGTCTCCCAAAAAGGTAAATGTCGAGACCGTCATGCTTCTTGGAGTCGATTTTTAGCAAGCACAACCATCAAACTAGGGACGAAGGCATGGCTCAAGAAAGCATAGTGTATCGTGGTATGTCATCCTCCCGTGAAATCGAACTTGAATTCTAGAGCAACAAGAAGAAGGTGAGGTATTTCCATTGGTTGTACTCGTTTCGTAGTTGAGTTCTTACAAATTTCTCCGCTCATCTTCGCTATTATTCACACATATCCTGTCAAACTCATGCATCCATAGCATTTAAAAATAGAAATTTAGTATACATAAATAAATGCATCCATGTCATATATATCAATATTATATCCATATATATATATATTATGATATAATCTACCCTTATATATCCGTATCATCGCATTCCATCTTTCCATATAAAAAAAAGGTGCTAAATAGTATAAAGAAAGTAGGAAGGAGAGTTGACCTAGCTCACCTTGGTGGGGTTGTGGTGGTGTCAGTATCAAGGTGGTGGGGGAGGTCAGCTGTGAGCCCGGATGGGCGGCGGATTGAGAAGGCGCCTGGTTAGGTGACTGCGGTGTTGTATTGAGTGATCGAAGACTGTGGCAAGTGTGGAGGAGCTTAGTGGAGTGGGAGATGGTGAGCGTTGTGTAGGAGATCGATCAGTGGAGGTTTAGACGACGTGGCATGGGAACGCGCCAAGTGAGACGCCCAACCGCGGCCACGCGCCACACGTTAACCGCTCCCACTAGATTTTGGTTTTTTTTCTATACTCATTTTCAGATTTTAGATGGTTTTCTTGGCTTTTCGGTTTTGCCTGGTTTTCTCTATGTTTTGGAGGAACAAGAAGTTTAGTTTTTTTTCTTTTGGGTTTTTTCTGGAAAATGTGCTTTTCCGCGCGAAGCACAACATATGATTTTGTGAGAAGGACAACATGTACTTCAGTAAGAAGCACAGTTGTGGTTCCAGAAAAGGGAAAAGCATGCTTGTGCTCCCCATAAGAGGGAAAAGTACGGTCTATGCTACCACAAGAAGCACAGTTGTGCTTCCCGAAAATGCAAAAAGCACAACTTGTACTTCCGCGAGAAGCACAACTATGTTTCCTGAAAAACGAAAAACACATCTGTGCTTCCCAAAAGAAAAGTGAAAAAGCCCAACCTTGCTTCTGGGTTCTTTTTTCTGACTATTTCCCGGTTTTGGTTTCTATTTTTTGAATTTTTCATTTTTTTGGTTTCCTATTTTTCCAATTCCTTGTGTTTTTTTTTCTGATTTTTTTGTCAAAACCTATTAAATGAAATCTTGTTTTGAAAATCTCGACGCGAGAAATCCAACAGTGAAAAAGATTCGTGATTTGGACATATAGTTCAAGAGATAAACTGTTTTAAAAAAACAAATGTAAAAAAAGGAAGACTCCCACACTGCAAAAGTGGGGCACTGGAACATCCAGTGTGCCACTTGGAGTGAACTTTCCAAGGGATACCTCTTAATTAGTGATCTCTCTATTTAGCGTTTATGGGCGTACTTCTAGCTTTAACCGTACAACGCACACACTCCACAATACAATGGGTCAGCCAATCTAAGGTTCCTTCGAGAGGAAGCTTGTTCAGGGTTTTTTGAATCGGGTTTTGTTCAGGTTTTTTTTTCTTCTTCTTTTTTCCTTTTTTTTGTAATGAACAATTTTTTTAAAATCTGTGAATTTTTTTAACTTTTTTTTCAAATTTGTGAGTCTTTTTACAGTTTTTGTGATCTTTTCCCGATTTATGAACTTTGTTGTATTCGTGAAGCTTTTTCAATTTTATTGACTTTTTCACATTTATGAAACAATTTTGTATTGACAACTTTTTCCAAATTCAAGAGCATTTACTGTATTCGTGATTTTCTTAAAAAAATATCATTTGTTGAATCCATGATTTTTACCAATTTCTGAACCTTTTATGCATTTGTGAACTTTAAAAAAAATTAAAAAGTCAACGGTCAGCAAGATAAACGGTCAATGGTCAATGATCAAACGGTCATTGAACGACTGAACCCGTCCTTTTTTCAGCGGAACCGAAGTAGCATCGAGTGAAGCGAGGGCTTGCGCTAATGGGCCGGCCCAAGAGACCGCGTGCTTGAGCTCTTGTGCGACAACCAGCGCTCAAAATGCCTCTCAGGATTTTCATGAATAAACTTGGCTCTCACCCCTAAAAAAAACCAGTGCTCAAAATGCTGACTAGGACTTGGGTTGCAGACGAGTCGAGTTCGAGTGAGTTGGACTTGGCTCAGCTCAACTCATATTAAAATTTGAGCGAGGCTTAAGGTCGAGTTGTAAAACATGACTCGTGCTCAGCTTGTACTCGAGTCGATCTCGAGCTAGTTTCGAGCTAAATGAGACGGTAAAAAATATATAATCTAAGGGGATTATTTCAACTAGACAAGGCACAACATGACATAAGAAATCACTAAAAAAAAATATTATTTCAATCAAGATGATGATAATATAAATTTGAACAGAGGATATGAGATTCAGAGGTATTAAGAATTTGTGAACGACTATTAAGGTAAAAAGTATCAGTGATATGGTTGTTCGTGAAAATACTATTCTTCAACAGGAAAACGTTTCCAATGTGACACATGTAAGACTAAATATCTATGAAAAATGCATCTTAGTAATCTGAATCACATGCAAAGGATGCACTGAACCTGAATCCTTGGTTCTGTTGACGTAGGTTTATCATCCCAAATATGACATCACGGCTTAAAAGGTTGTGTTAAAAGGAACTCACCTCAATCTATGCTAATTATTTAGAGTAAAACTAACAAAGAATTTCCTAGATACGACTTGCACCTTATCGAAGGGTATTTACATGTAACAGTCTAACTATAACTCAGGTATCGTTCATTTATTTATAAACTACTTGAATCCATGGTACAATCATCTCGACGTGCTCGGGAAAGCTCCTCGTGGACTAAAGAGAGGAAAACAAAGGTGCATATGCTTGGAAACTTTTGCCAAAAATAACAGGATATTTACGCACAGCTGATCATGCATCATAATTAGGATTAAATTTTCTGTGCACTTATTTAAGCTTCCATCTTTGCTGGTAAATAAAATGAAGAAAAATCGTGAAGACCAT
>NC_041382.1:776329558-776332423 GCF_002162155.2 Triticum dicoccoides
TATCTCATATATGGTAATAAATTATCCTATTTCCATTTAATTATGCCGATCTATCAAGCTAAAATCGAGCGAGTATTAGATTAAGATCGACTCATTTCTCAATCAAACTACATAAAGTGTTCGTGCTCAACTCGTTTCTTTTCGAGTCGATTTTGAGTCGAGCCAAAAGACGAGTTGATCTTGAGCGGCTCACGAGCCTCAAACTTTTCTTGCAACCCTAACTAGGACCTCTCAATAAAAAAAGACCAGGACTCTCAATGTGCTATTGCACGCTACATCCTTCGCTCGAGGGACAAGGGCATATAGCTTTTTTGAGAAACTTTAAATCTATTCATCTTTAATCATGACAGTACAACAAACAACAGAAATAATAAAAACTACATTCAGATTCATAGACCACCTAACAAAGACAGTAAGCACTGAAGCGAGCCGAAGGTGAGCCGTCGTCATTGCCCCTCCCTTGATGTACCCGGGCACAACTTGTTATAGTAGACAGTCGGTAAGTTGTCGTGCTAAGGCCCCATAGGACTAACGCAATAGAACAACAACCACTGCCGATGAAGAGAAGCTTAGATTGGAAGACTCCAACCTAAAGACACATGTATAAAGACGAACAAAGACCGGATCCGAGAAGATCCACCAAAGACAACCACCGACCGACTTCCCCAAGATCTGTCGAAGACACAGTTCCACACGCCCTCTGACATTGCTTCGACGCACCATCTAGAAGGGGGCTAGGAGGGGAGCACCTTATTCCATGTTCAGGAAGCCATCGCCATCTCGCCTTCCTAAGCAGGACACAAAACCTGACAAAACATGAAAAAAAAATAAAGCCCTCTCGTCGGCAAGGGCCGGAATCCACCGCGCACCAATGGCCATAAGGCCACAGGAGAGGTGGCAGATCGGCGGCGGCCATGGCCATAAGGCCACAGGAGAGGTGGCAGATCGGCGGCATCGTTGCCAGCAGAAACCTTAGCACCTTGTCTTAGGAGGAGAGACGCGGGGAGGAGAGACACACAGAAACATTCGGCATATATAGCTAGTCGTCTTGTAATATAATCATGCCAAAAAACTTGACAAGAACATGTGTTACAACTTACAAGCTTGTTGTGTGTTGGGATGGTTGAGATCACTCTTGCGCGTAGATGGCTCCAAGGCGTCTGCTTCTCCTCCTCTTCCTGGGCCTACTGCTCCGGCGCCCGTTCCCTCGCCTGAGCAACCTACAAGTCAGCTTGCGCTTGTGACTATAGCGCGACGTAGGCTCCTCCACTCCCCAGCATAGGCCCGAGCTCGGTTCTTCCTTTTTTTGGCATACTCCTTTCATTTTTATTTACTCTGCATATTAGAGTTAACTGAAGTCAAATTTCGTAAAGTTTGATCAAGTTTATAAAAAAATACAAATATTTATTATAACAAATCTATATAATGTAAAAGTATATTCAATAATAAATCTAATAGTATTGATTTGTTACTGTTTATGCTAATATTTTTGTTCTTAAATTTTGTCAAAGTTTACAAGGCTTGACTTTGACTAAAGCTAATACGCGGACTAAATAAAAACGAAGGGAGTACCAGCCTAGAGCCCGTCAACGTCCTGGAGCTCGTTGTCGGCTTACTGTTGGACCCCATCTCCCCCGAGCTCGGCTAGCCCGCGTAAGTCAACCCTCATCCCTTGTAGAACTGTACTTCATGGTGGGATCCTTGCAATGAGAAATTAAAAAAATAAAATTGGATATGTTCGTTCATATCATACCGAAACCAGAAACCATAAAAACAATAAAATTGGTTTGGTTCAGTTTATTTTCAGTATGTTTTTTTGGTTCGATTTTTAAATGCATAGAGTGAAGCATAATGCACTTTTAACTGTATTTCCCCAACATTTAATTTAAATAATGAATAAAAGTTTAAAACTAAAAAGTAAACTAAAAAGAAAAACAATAGAATCGACATAAGATAAGAAAAAGAAAAGAGAATAGAAACAGAAAAAGGTACAAAAGCACAAAAATAGCAGTGCTCGTCCGCTCCCGCCCAGCACATCGTGTCTCGCCCAACACAAAACAGTAAGGCAAGAAATAAAGGGACTCATCTTCTGACCAATTTTAGGCCCATCGTGTCATGCACATATCTAAAAGGTTCTTCTTCATATTGGTCAGGGAAACTACTACAATGCAGATGAACTGGAGCTGATACAAACTAAGCCAAGATATGCAGCTAATAGTTGAGCAGGCAACTTGATCGCTGTAGACCTTGAAGACACAAAGGAGCTTGAGGCGCCGCCGGAGTCCGCGGATGGGGACAGAGCCGCGTCCGTAATTCCAACACAAAACGACCGCCACATGTCTCATGCCCCTCGGCACTCCATCATATTAGACAACTGAACTTGAAAAGCACATGTACATGGATATTGTTGGAAAACGTAGCAGAAATTCAAAAAAATTCTACGCATCACCAAGATCAATCTATGAAGTAATTTAGCAACGAGGGAAGGAGAATGCATCTACATACCCTTGTAGATCGCTAAGCGGAAGCGTTCAAGTGAACGGGGTTGATGGAGTCGTACTCGTCGTGATCCAAATCACCGATGGTCCTAGTGCCGAACGGACGACACCTCCGCGTTCAACACACATGCAGCCCGGTGACGTCTCCCACGCCTTGATCCAGCAAGGGGAGAAGGAGAGGTTGGGGAAGACTCCGTCCAGCAGCAGCACAACGACGTGGTGGTGGTGGAGGAGCGCGAAACTCTAGCAGGGCTTCGCCAAGCACTACGAGAGACGAGGAGGGAGAGAGGTAGGGCTGCGCCTTGGGAGAGTTCATCTCGTGTCTTGGGCAGCCCCAAAACCTCCACTATATATAGGGGCAAGGGGG
>NC_041382.1:776332813-776334623 GCF_002162155.2 Triticum dicoccoides
TGGGGGGGGGGGGTGGCGGCCAGGGCAGATGGGATCTCCCCTTTGGGTGACTTGGCCCCCAAGCTACGAGGTGGGAACCCTAGATGAGGCGCCCCAAACCCCCTGATCACGTGGGAATAGGTGAGGGGGGCGCACAGCCTCTTAGTGGGCTGGTTTGCCCCCTTCCCTTGGCCCATGAAGCCCCCCAACACTTGCCGGGGCTCCCGAAACACCTTTCGGTCATGCTGGTCATCACCCGGTACCTCCGGAACACTCCCGGACTCCAAAACCCTTCGTCCAATATATCAATCTTTACCTCCGGACCATTCCGGAACTCCTCGTAACGTCTGGAATCTCATCCGGGACTCCGAACAACATTCGGTAACCGCGTACATACTTTCCCTATAACCCTAGCGTCATCGAACCTTAAGTGTGTAGACCCTACGGGTTCGGGAACCATGTAGACATGACCGAGACACCTCTCCGGCCAATAACCAACAGCGGGATCTGGATACCCATGTTGGCTCCCACATGTTCCACGATGATCTCATCGGATGAACCACGATGTCGAGGATTTAATCAATCCCGTATTCAATTCCCTTTGTCTAGCGGTATTGTACTTGCCCGAGATTCGATCGTCGGTATCCGATACCTTGTTCAATCTCGTTACCGGCAAGTCTCTTTACTCGTTCTGTAACACATCATCCCGTGATCAACTCCTTGGTCATATTGCGCATATGATGATGTCCTACCGAGTGGGCCCAGAGATACCTCTCCGTCACACGGAGTGACAAATCCCAGTCTCGATTCGTGCCAACCCAACAGATACTTTCGGAGATACACGTAGTGTACCTTTATAGCCACCCAGTTACGTTGTGACGTTTGGCACACCCAAAGCATTCCTACGGTATCTGGGAGTTGCACAATCTCATGGTCTAAGGAAATGATACTTGACATTAGAAAAGCTTTAGCATACGAACTACACGATCTTTGTGCTAGGCTTAAGATTGGGTCTTGTCCATCACATGATTCTCCTAATGATGTGATCCCGTTATCAACAACATCCAATGTCCATGGTCAGGAAACCGTAACCATCTATTGATCAACGAGCTAGTCAACTAGAGGCTTACTAGGGACATGGTGTTGTCTATGTATCCACACATGTACCTGAGTTTCCTATCAATACAATTATAGCATGGATAATAAACGATTATCATGAACAAGGAAATATAATAATAACTAATTTGTTATTGCCTCTAGAGCATATTTCTAACAGATATAACAGGAGAAATCGTCACAAAGAGAGAGCAGAACAATAAGTTAGCACGTAAACTGACCACTGGCAGATGCCGCAGGGAGGCGACTCCGGATGAGGTCTTCTATTACGCGGAGGCGCATCTCCATCTCAGATGCCGTCGGCTGGGGGGAGGTGGCCGAGTAGGAGCCTGGCGACGGTCCACACAGAAGTAAAGCTTCAATGCTTTCCATGTCCACCATGACTCCGGTGACGGGCGGAGGCACCGGGATATCCGGGCCGGCGCCTCCGCTGCATCAGTAGCGGCGCACCATGTACAAGATGAACGCGCCGAGTACGGTGAATAGGCTGATCCACCCACCCTCTGATAAGATGAGTTCATTCACGGGATGCCCAAATATGGGGACCGTAGCGTCTTTCCATGCCGGGGCAGTGTCGTTGTTCCTGGCGGTGGTGTTACTTGCAGCTCGAAAGCATGCGTGCCATGCTGGTGGTAGGGAGCAGCAGCAGCGCCATGAGAACCAGAGGCAAAGCTGCTCCCATCCTGTTCCTGGGAGCCATCATGTATTTAATTTT
>NC_041382.1:776334831-776338329 GCF_002162155.2 Triticum dicoccoides
TCCGCCATTGCTTGCAGACAATTTGTCTACTTATGGTCGCTAGGGGGGAAAGTGGCGAAGAGGAAGTAGCAAGCTGGACCCGAACAAGGCTCAAACGCGAAGGGAATGAGCGAGATGCTCGTGGGCTGTCGTGTTGATTGCTTGAAACAAATGTAGCAACTCAGGTTATTCTAACGACTTAGGGACGTAGCATGAACAAAACATCTTTTCCACTATATATAAATATATAATGGCAACGGCGGGTAGTTTTGTTACTTAAAATATTATCCAAAGGCTATATAATATTAGTGTATTGAAATAAATGGTTGGATGTTTCTAATATTAGTCTATTGAAATAAGCAGTCGGATGTTTCTAACTTTTGTGGTAATTTCTAGTCTATTTATCTTTTTTTTCTGATGATCCCGTCATGTACCTTTTATATACAATAGATACCCGACTTCTCCCCAAGAAAATTTCCACCAAGTTACTTTCTCATGTATCTAGTTTTGAAGGTCATTTTTTCTCTCCTGAAGACACAAAATTTGTGTCACCATGCATTGAAGGAAAGATAAGTTGGCAAGCCTAAAAGTAGACGTTTACCAATTACTGTATGTTACTCTTCCTGTCGAAATGCATACTTTATTTGTGTATAATGATACTGAAAATTAGAAAACTGCCCACATTCAAATAATTAACAATTAATTCAATTAATATCACACGACTAGTGCTAGCAATACTGATCACTTATGACAAACTAGACATACGAGTACATACAAAGGTGAGTCTGAGCACGCCCAGTTTATATTAGTCTCAACACTCCTTCACTCTTCATGTGAGACTAAAATCTTGTATACATGTGGTACATGGGCCTTTGATATTTTGTAGCAGCTATTATTGTGTTATATGGGTTTAAGTCCATAATCCAACAAATAATAATTGTGAACAATAATATTTTTTAACAGATTACAGACGCAAGTGCTCATATATACACGCACACAGTCACCCCTATGAACGCACACACGGACACCCTAACCTTATGAGCACCTTTGAGAGACTGAGCCGGCATATCATCTTGAGATTTACGAAGTCATCATAGGCGCCTCGTACTCGACGGAAACGTCTCCTCCCACTTATCGCGCATCGCTGAAAATCGAAAAATAAAATAAGGAATATGCGAGCACGATGACTTAAACCCTGATGGGTTGGGCATACCACTGTCCTCCAACAATCCAACCATTAGTTGGTTCGCAAAAAAATCATTGTAGACTGTGTCCATATCGAGGTAGGCGCCCTCCTTGCAAGAACGGTACGCTCAGCATATCGCTCTTGCTGGAGAATTCATTTTTGTGCCTGTCCATTCGGTGCCTCTCACGGTAAAATTCCTTTTCATGCCCCTTCTTTCCACGGCCAATTTCAGCATCGCTTGGATGCAAAATCTTGGATTCAGCCTGACGAAGAACCACGTCCTGCCCTTCCCTTGGTCCGACTTCCCATGGTCTCGTGGAGAGGAGCGGAGCGTGGCGCGGGAGGGAGGGAGCATCTGGTTCGACGGCTTGGTCAACCCCGGTCGAAGGACCAGTCCACGACGTGGGCTTCCCTGCCTCGAGGCCGCCACGAACCGCTCCCTTCAAAGCCGCGATCCGCCCCGCTGGTGGCTTTCCTATCTCCAATGCCGCATATCTTTCCTATCTCTTCTGCATCCCAGCGTCACGAGTTCCTTCTCCCATACCTTGGCTTTGCTCCCACGAACACGATCCCACGGAGTGCTCCCCTGTCTCCAGTGGATCTGGACCGGGCCGAGCTCGAACTGTTGCGGGTGAGAAGGCTATATAGGAGACGAGCATCTCGATGCGGAAGAGCCCGACGCCGCTGCCGTCTGGGAGGGCCCTGCTGCCCGATGCACCACTGCTGCCGGATGCCTCCTCTGCTATCTGCACTGCCACCTGTGGTCCAGCTCAAAAATAAATTAGACAATTTGACTGCAATTTTAATAAATGGCTACAAATTTAAACATAGTTTGAGCGAAAATTAAACATAGTTTTCATCCATGACTCAAAAGAACCACCCAAAAGCCACCCCCATCTCCATGAGCACCACCATCATCATCATCACTCTCCACCGGAGCCACCACCGGCACCGAAGCCACCACCCGTCGTCGCTTGCTTCCTTCTCTCCAAGATCTCCCTCCTTGCAATATCATGTCATTCCTTGGTGAGGTCGTCCATGTCATTGCGATTCGTCGTCATGATCTTGTTCTCCTCCGCAAGAAGCTCGGCCAAGGCCTTGTTCTTCTCGGCAAGGGCTCTTCTCTCTTCAATGGCGGCCTTGCGCAACCCATCTTTCTTGAGTAATTGTTACTTTTCTTGCTTATCTTGCTCCTTCTTCTCGGCCAACTCCTTCTTTGCATCCAATGACTTGGCCACCATCGACTCATTCGATTGCGCTATGGCATCTATCTTGTCCCGCAAGCTTGATGTCTCTGCCTCCCTCTTGATCTTGTCCTTGACCTTGTTGTTTCCATCGGGCTTGTTCTTGTTTGTTGGGCCATCATCATCTTCATCATCATCATCCAACTTGGTGAGTGAACCGCTCTTCGGCGGGGATTCCTTGTCAATCAACTTCCACTTCTCGCTATTTCGAAGCAATTCCCAACAATGCTCTAGTGTAAATGACTTACCATTTGAAGCTTCCATGTCCTTGTACCTTTCTTGCGCAATTTTGTCCTACAAAATAAAAACAATGTCAAAGTATGTCACATGCAACCACTCACATAATTGTTTTCACTATTTGGTATGTGAAAACAAACTCATCCAATCGGCTTCAATGGTACCACTTGGAGGTGTATTTAGGACTTGCTTCAAGCAAGCACTCCAACGCCTATAAATCGGCTTGATCACATCCCAATGACTTTGGAGTGACCTATAGGTGCGTGCCGTCCTCAACGGACACTTTGCCATCATTCGGAAGAAATGGTCCTCTATCCTTTACTAATACCGCTTCGCGGTTTAGTCAGTGTCGGTTGTGGAATCAAGAGACCCAAATTCACAAGACTTGATCAAGACTCGATCTTCCAATTGTGTGTAGTTCTTCGATCTCGTGCGCACTTTTGCTTGCGCTTGGTTGAGCACCCCCCTCTCCAATCTCCTCCACCTCATCTTCTTCCTCACCATGACCGTGCACACCACCATCCGTCTCCTTGTAGCTGTAATCATCGATCAGGGCTTGATCAATGTCGACGTCGTTGTCGTCCAACACGTGCACAAACTCGGCAGTGGAATTATGCAAATCGGCGCTACAGTTTCGCTCCCCAAGTCATGAACAATCGCAATGGCGAAATGTAAAAACAACTAAAAGAAAATTAAAGTTTCATGCCTTGCGCCCATTCCGTTGAACACCTTGCGGGCGGCAGTGGCAATGTCATCGGCAAGCGTCCTCGGGGGAGCTCTTGGGAGATCGGAGGAGGTGGTGGCGTGGTGCTCGCATGACCTTTTTTGGTCACCTTCTTGCGTTTCACCACC
>NC_041382.1:776338598-776339547 GCF_002162155.2 Triticum dicoccoides
ACCGGCGGCGGCGGCAGGCGTACGTGCCTTCCTGGCGGCGGCTGCGGGAGCGCCGCTCTGGACTACGATGTTGCCATGGCACTTGCAGGGATGCGCGGTGGAAGTTGAACGACAACGGGCGCGACATGGCCGGCGACGAGCTCTGCTTGAGGGGTTGGCGCATCCATGACTTCCACGGCGACATGCGACGGCTAGGAGGCCTCCATGGCGGCGCTACAGAGCCGGGGATGGTGGTCGGGAGGGTGTGGATGAAGAACAATGGCGGCGGACGGAAGGGAGAGCGGCAACTGCCGTGCGGAAATGTCCCTCCCGCCATATCTCGCTAGCGATAGGAGTCGCCCTCGGGTCGGCCTCCCACCCCGCATTTCTAAAGGTTGAGGGAAAGAATTTACCGCGCCCCACAAATTTTTTTAAATGCCACGGTCCAATACAGTATCTGTTCAGGCTATTTTTTTCACGCAAAACTATAAACCGATGGTTATCTTACACTTCAGCATGATATAAGGGGTCTGCTAGAGATGCTTTAATCAACGTATTCGCGGCAACCAAAGAGAACCGGGATCCCATGGGTGGATCGATCCTCTCCTTCCTAGCTATGATCGTCGATCGTACGTATATACTCTTCTTTCTGCCTAGTTTGTCGATCGGTCGTTGTGTCAGTGCAGCTGCAACCCAATCGACCGAATTTATACACAGAAATTATGGGAACCTAACATATGTTTGTTGCATGGATATGGTTCTCGTTGGGCGTATATATGTATTATACATGACGGGGAGGGCGCTGGCCTACACGGACAACGAATCCTACACAGCGCCCAATTGGAGAGACGTAGGTCAAGGCTGCGAGAGGGGACCTGTTCGCTTTTCTTTCTTCCACCGGAGGAAAGAAAAGGCGACCTCGCCGCCAGGAGTCTTCCCCGCCGCCGCCGTCCGGCGGCTCTCCTCCGCC
>NC_041382.1:776339666-776387227 GCF_002162155.2 Triticum dicoccoides
CGGATCCACGCGTGTGGATCATTTTTTCTCTCGTAGATTAGGATTTTAGGTCGTTCATCGTCTTGGCTTCGGCGACGGCGATGGCGGCGTTGAATAAAGTTTCTTCGGATCCTACTCCAACGAGGCGATCGGTCCTATGGTTGGGGATGAATTTGGAAATCAGTCTGTTCAAACAAAGATGGTGTGGCGGCGATGACATCCTTGTGGTGGACCTGTGTCCTCGGACACCGCCGCTGCGGCGGCGTTTGCTCCAGCGCCGGCGCGGAGCTTGAGAGGTAGTCCAGGATCGGATGCAAATTGTGGTCTGCATCGGCGGCATCTGGAAGATGGTGGATCGTGTGCTGGGTTCGCGGTTTGTGGATGGCAGATGCGGTTTTCTCCTCCGGCATTCTAGTTGTGTGGGGGTGCCAGATCTGGAGTTCATGGCGTGTTTGGGGTGTTGCCCCGGTCTTATTCGTTCAACGGTAATGATTTTGCCTTTGATGAGCCACCTTGGAGGTCCGCAAAGCTGCATATCAGCGATGGAGCCGCTACGAGCTCGAGTGTGAAGGTGATCCGTCATATTTTCCTTTGGTGGCTGCTGTGGTGGTTCCAGAGGCAGGTGACGGGCGTTGGTGTCAAGTTCAGAGGTTTCTTCAATCTTGATTGTAATTTTACGTCTTGGTTGTTGTTCCTTTATGCAAAGGCTAGCTTTCTGCTGTCTTTTCAGTTTTGCCAGGTTAGTTATGTGGCTTGTACTATGATATTTATGATATAAATGAGACACGTATTATCATAAAAAAAATTAAAGAGACGTATGTATGTACGTACGTTTTTTCTGTTCTTTTCAGGGTTAACTTATTTTTTAGACAATTTCAGGGTTAACTCGTACGTACGTTGGGTTGTTTGTTTGGGCCTCGCCCTTGCTATTTTCCTTGCCCTAAACGAACATCTTTTTTGGGTGCTAAAGAAAAGCGAACATTTTTTTGGATCTGTGAACAATTTTTGAAAGCGGGAACATCTTTTGAATTTGTGATTTCTTTTTGAAAACAGGAACATTTTTTGGATAACGCAAACATTTTTGCAATTACCAAACATTTTTGAAAAAACAAACCTTTTTAAATTTGTGAGCATAATTTTGAAAACGGACACTTTTTGATTAACTTATGAGAAACGCAAGATTTTTTTGAACCTAAATTCTTTAAAGCAAAGCTTTGCTATTTAGAGGTCTTGAGCACACACCCTTACGAGCCGTCCGATCGGCATCCCGATCGCCAGGTGTTCCGTGGTCGGGTTTTACGGAGCGAAGGGAAACGCGAACGAACAACACACAGCGGAAGTGGGCCCCAACCAAACCCACACTCTCACATCCACAAGCGCATGCCTGTTTCTTCTCCCAAATCCACCGCTGCGTTCGTCGATCCGCGGCGCCGGCCGCGCCGCACTCCGCGAGCGCCTGCTTGTCTCCCCAGCCGGCGTCAGGGGCCAAGGTGACAGATCCACAGGCTTCTCCCCCGCCCCAGATTTTCGCTCGCCGAATCCGTCGGCTCCTTGCTGCCGTCGTCTTCGCGGTCGCCGCGATTCTCGACTCCGGCGACCTCCTCCTAGCCTCCCGCGACAAGGCCGTGTCCGTGTTGGCCGCCTTCGCGTCCTCCGAAGGCGAGCGCGCACCCATCTCCACGAGGAAGGCGAGCGCGCACCACCCCCACGCTCCTCGTTCAGTGGCGCTGGCACCGACGCCGTTGTAGCGGGCCTCTTCCTCTCAAGCATCTCGCCGCAGGCCACATCAGGGATGGCCTCGACCTCCTGCTGCTAGCTGCTGGTGCACCTCCTTCTCCCTACTGCTATCTCCTGCTGCATCCTACAGCTGCCCCAGCTCCGATGTCTGAACTTTTACTTGTGACCGTGTACAGGTGCTGGCTGTAGCTTGAACTGGAGGTCTGGAGCAGAAAAATTGCACCGAGGTAGCAGGTGGATGATGGTGTTGGTGCCTTTCTCTTGAATTGTTGCTGGTGATGGCTGCAATTTAAAGGAGTATTTTTTTCCTTTCTCTCCTTCCATTTCTGTAATTGTGCTTTCCCTATGCGTGATGATGTTTCTTAGCACAAGGTGCATTGGCTTGGGTTGATCTGCTGTGATAGTTCGGAGAGATGATAGTAGCAAGTATAAACTCTCTACTATGATTATATTCATAACACATGGCAAAAAAGAGACTGCATTATTAAGTAATCTGTTGTTTCGTTATCATTCTAATTCTTTTTTAGCCACTATACATGTGTCATGTATGAGAACTTGATAGATATTTGCTTATCTGTGTCCAAGTGATTACAGCATATAATAAAGCGGGGAAAACAAGATTTATATTGAGCATTGTTTTTAAGGCGGTAAGGCGAGCACCACCCGCTCTAGCACCTAGGCGACGCCTAAGGCGGGCATATTTGTAAGGCGCTGCCCAGGCGCCTTATCGCTTAAGCGTCGCCTAAGCGTCCAATGCAGGACGCCTTAAAAACAATGATATTGAGCTATTATACTCATTTCTTCTATTGGACTTGCTCAAACTTGCATGATTTTTTTGTTAGTAGTTGCCTTGTTCCTGCTATTGGACTTGCTTAATGGGTCGACGGGCTGTTTGTATCCACTATTTTATTTTCTTCGGAAAGCAAGCTAATGAGTTGGCTGCAGAATCTATGGAAATTGTCTACAAACCCAGTATGAGTTGCTGCCTTTTAATCCCTTCTCTAAAGAAAACCTGGTTTGCTTGGATATAGTATGCAATTTGCTTAGATTAGAGCACAACTTGCCTGCAATAACTAAAGCATTTGTCCATGGGACACAACACAACTTGATGTTCCGCATAATATAGGTCCACATTTACTTGCCTGAAACTTGTATGCAAATTGCCTACAAACCAAGTTGTAGTTGCTCCTGACTTTCGCTATTTATTTTAATTCGGCTAGCAAGCTGATGAGGTTGCTACATTATCTATGGAAATTGCCTACAAACCCAATACGAGTTGCTACCTTTCAATCATTTTTCATATGTGGTGCATATACTGGTTAGTAGTCTCCATGTGTTTGTTATTTTTTCATAATAATTGCCTCAAATTTCGTATGTAGTTGCCTCAAATAACACATGAACCTTGCTCTTCATTTATTTTCCTTAACATTTCATAATAATTGGTGTAATTTTATACTTGAAGTTTAAATGTGACAACACATTATCATTGTATGTTTTATCTCTTGTTTTGCTACATTGGGATTTTTTTAATTGGGGGTGCCAAATGGGGGTATTCTCCCCCCTGTTTTTTACAGCCACGTGCTTTCATTTTTGAGGCGCCTCATGTCAACGACAACACATGCCTCAGATGATTTTGTCCATGATGATCTGGGTACGTTAACAACAACAGATGCCTCAGATGAGTCATGTTTTTGTTATTTTTCGGTGTGCATTGGAAGGCGATTCGCCTGTTTTTTTGGGTTTACTTGCCTGGAATTGGTATGTGAGTTGCCAGTATCCGAGAGACGATATCCAGAAAGTCATCTGAATGCACTCTTTTTCTTTTTGTGTAGTAGGAACTAATGGATGAACCAAGCAAAAATGGCATTCAAGAAGATCATTATGCAGTTAATCGTGATGCTGATCCCTCACATGTGATTGAAGATCATCACGAGGTGTGTCCGAAAAAAGATTCAATAAACTTGTTGTGTGTTCTTTTAACTTGTTGCGTGTTCTTGTTGCAGGGCCAGAGAAGCACACCCTTTATTGGGTACCAGCATTGAGGAAGAAAGGAGATTGCTGCCAGTGGCAAACGTCTGTTGGACATCAACAGCAATTCGAGTGTTTCCACATATGGTGATTGAAATTCTAAGAAAGACACTGTCGTGGAACAACCATCAAAAGCAAAATGTCAAAAGACCGGATCTAACGAGGTAATACACAGTTGCTTCACTTTTGATCAACACTTGTCCAAGTTCTGATGTCAAGTTGCCTAACTGTCCAGGAAATACACATGTTTCATCTGTTGTATTTTTCTTCTAGAATAAGAGAACAGGGCATCGCCTGCAAGGCTTTTCAAGCTGAATAAACTTCTTGTACCTGTTCAACAAGGCCAAGCTCAAGTCACTTTCAGTCAATTTCTGACACCAGGTACCATAAATCTATCTCTATATGACAACAGTTGTTGCATAGTAGTAATCCTTTCTTGCCTAACCTTATTTTTCTTCAACCATCTTTTTTTACATTCATTTCTTTCTTTCTTAATCATGACATGTAAGTTGCCTAAACATATCACCAAAGTTGCCGAAAACACCTGAAATTTTGCTTCAGAAAAATACCCATGCCAGTTTCATGTTTGATTCGCAGTACTACTGAATTTGCACAAAACAAGCCCTAAAACTTTGCCTACCATTGTTTTCTTGCAACCAGTTTTGTTACACATCATTTTCATCCTTTGCTTAAACATAACATGTAAGTTGCCTAAAACATACCCCGTCCATCCGAAAAAGCTTGTCCCTCAAATGGATGTATCTAGCGCCAAGTTAGTGCTAGATACATCCATTTGAGAGACAAGTTTGGGACAAGCTTTTTCGGACGGAGGAAGTAGCACTTAGCTGGCTAAAAACATCTGGAGTTTTGCTTCATAATACCCATACCGGTATTTCTTGCTTCACATTTGTCCTAATTTTGCCCAAACAAACCCTCAAACTTGCCTACCATTATTTTCCTTCAACCAGCCTTTTTTTACATTGACTCCTCACCCTTTTTGCTTAATCTTAACATGTAAGTTGCCTAACCATAACACTTAACTTGCTTTAAACAACCAGTTGTGGCACAACACTCCTGGATTTGCCCCAATAGGGCTTGAAGCTTGCCTAAACATCTACACGCACCTTGCTTACGATCTACAGTTGCTCAAAACAGGCCAAGCAAATTGCTTTACCAGCAAACATACTTGTGTTTCTACCAACTTATTAAGCAGAACAACAAATCCATCAAAGCAATTGGGCAAAAAATCTGACATTTGCAGCAAATTAACAGCACCTATGCAACTTTGTATTTCTGTTTTTTTATCCAGTACATGTTCTTACACATTTTTTCGAACTGCAGCCTTGTGCAGATCATGGGGAAAGGGAAAGGAAGGCTTGTGTTCTTCAGTAACCCAGGGGACAAGGATGAAAGAGGCACACAATCATGGGGGAAAGTGAAAGCTAAATCTGACCTTTTTCTGTGCTTTTTCTACCCTTAGTCAATAGGAATTGCCTGGAGAACAAATCCTAAACCAAGCACCATTGGAGGATTGTGGAGAGTTTTCTGTATCTGGGAGTTGTCCCTTTGTGGGTTGGGAGAGAAGAAGATGGGGCTGGGCGATTTGGTGGGGAGAAGCCCAGGGGGTAGAGGAGGGAAACACGTGGGGAGGGAGGATCAGGTGAGTTCTGTGGCTCGATGGTGCGAGGAATCGGGAGCGGGGGCAGGTACTTTCCTATCCTAGACAGGGGGGACAGAAAATTACTATTTTGGAAGGGCTGCTAGGGAACGCTAGGGAGCAGCCGGCTGCTCCCTAGACGCGTCCTTTTTTGAAATTACAAAAAGATCTGAAAAATTAAAATATAAAGATAAAATAAAGAAAAATACAAAAATTGGGAATAGACAGACTCTTGAATACGTACATATTTTCATTTTTTTTGTTTCTATCTCTGCCTTCATTTACATGTTTCTTATTTTCCTTTTCTTTCCGAATTTGTGTTTTACTTTGACCGCCAGAAAAAGACAGATAGAAACGAAAAAACATGAAAAAAAATGGGCGTCCCAGTCAGGGGCACCCCTGTGCGATGGCGCCGGCAATGAACTGAGAATACGGTTTTCCAACAGAATATTGTACGTTTTTTAAGACAAAGCAAAATACTCAGTACGTACGTAGTCCTAGAGTCTGTCTGATTCCCAAATTCTGAACGTGGGCCTTATTTGAGTTTCTGTTTGTTGGCGACTAGGAGGAGGCGATCCGACTTGATTTGCCTCGCGGCCAACCGGAGATATATTATTTTTCTTTCCTTCCATGGATTCTTTGGTCAAGAATTGTCTTAGATTTTTCTAATAAGAATGTGCACGGTCTAGTTCAGTATGGAATGAACTTATAATCTGATGATCGAGTTGACAGGGTAGAGGCTCTCTTATCCAATTATTATCCTAAATAGGTTTGCTTTTTTTTACTTGTCTGCTCTATTAATGCAGAAATAAGTAAAAAAGTATAATTAGATCTATCTCGAATTTTTAAGAACCCTAGGGGCTGTGCGGCAGATCACACAATCAATTCCCCACCCCTCGAAAAATAAAAGGATAATACAATCGACGAAACCACGGACGACGATGGGATCCTTCTTCTCTTCCCCCGGTGCTGACCCTCTCTCTCTCTCTCTCTCAATTTAGTTTAGTTATTATTACTGAATTGAATCTGCATATCGTAGTACTTGTGTTCGTGTGTACATGCACGTTAACGTATATAATGGTGACAGTAAGCGTGATGCCCTCGGTGCCAACATGTACACCATCTTTGCCCTCGGCCATTACAACTCCAGGAACCCGGTACGTATATTATATCATGTAATCCCACATTTGGACATACTCCATATATGGCCTAATGCGTAATTTAAAATTTACTTTGACCATCAGTAAGATCACTAATACTATATGTTCGTGTGTGTGCGCGCAGGATACTATGTTCTATCCTGCTGCGGAGCCCATGGAAGAGCCCAGGGCCGCCTGCGTCGGCTTCAGGCAGGACTTCTGGTACCATGTCGGCTTCTGGGCCCGGCCGAGGGATGCCACTGACCACAATGAACAAAAGTACTTCTTTGCCGAGCTGCGTTTCGAGCGCCGCTCTAGACGGCTGGTGGTCGAGACATGCACCCTCTTGGGTAACTTACCTAATCTATCTAGTTCCTCCCGATTAACTAATTGTATGCATTCATGTTAATTCCATTTATCTATATGTGACATGTGACAGAAAAGCCGATGTGCCATTTCAAGAGTAGGTGCGCGTTCTGCCCGGATAGATTCCAGATCTTGCATCCGAGTGATGTTGAAGAGTTTACTTGTGGGAAGAAAAGGCACAAAAAGAAGTTCTTCAGGGAGAGAAATATGCTTGGCAGGCCTTTCATGCTTAGATAGTCACGCCAAACTTAGCTAAGCACTGTTTTGTTACCTTGTACTTATTGCTTGTTCAGTTTATTGTTTATGAGAGTTGAAAAAGTGTAAGATAGCGTTGACGTTACTACCGGATTACTTTTTGGTTGTTGTATACTTCACCAATGCTCAAGACTGATCCCGCTATTAGTATTGATGGGTTGGGCCAACATGTGTTTGATTTTTTATATGGCTTCATGTGAAATAACCATTCCGCACCCCGAGCCTACAGTCCCACTGCCTCTCCCGCGCCTTCTTCTCACCCACTGGTGACGGAATCGACATTTAAGCCTCCATGATTAGCCCCGTCATGTCGGCACCGAGGTCCATTTTTGCCAGAATCGAACCGATCAACCTTGGAGATGGGGTTGGAAGGTCAAGTGCAAGACCTAGCCAACAAACAGCGCTAGAACCGGGTAAGTAGGGGGTCGTTGTTGTTCCTGTCACCGCACTACATGTCGGCCACGTGCATTGCCTCCATGCACGGGAATCACCTCTATGGCCTTCTAGGCAACCCCGCCAGTGTCCTTTGTCACTGTTTGGCCATAGTAAGACCTCCATTGCCGGTAACTCTACGACCCCACTGCCCAAAAGGTGTTTGTCAAATTGCATCTATGTTTTTCTGAATCATGTTTTCATCAAAGAGGTGGTCTCAAATGGATCATGAAACTCCTCAATGTGTGGGAGATGATCTTTGACGATTATCGTCAGAGGAGGAAGAAGATGATGAATTCGAGTTGGTGGCTGCCATAGTGCTATGGAGGAGAATCTTAGGGAACCGAGGCGTGGTACTTAGATTGGTCGAAGGGTGTTTCTTCAATATTGGACCATGGCTGATGATTGTCTAGTGAGAGATAAGTTTGCACCAAATGCAGTATATCCCCTTTAATATATTTTGTGCCCGTTCTAGATGCACCGGTCTCTCTTCAACACCGTTGCAAAAATTGTGGAGAAACATAATCATTGGTTTCAACCAAGAAGGAATGCATTCAGAGTATTAAGTGCAAGTCCATTGTTGAAGATTACAGTAGGCATGTGTGTCCTTGCTTATGGATGTATGGCTGATCAAATCAATGACTATGTTCGCATCGGGGAAGATCTCATCCTTGATTGTATAAGACGATTTTGTTCAGTTGTGATCAAGATTGGAGTGGAGTTCTTGAGGACTCCCACTGATGAAGATATTGAGAGGCTTATCGTAGAAAGCGAGGACGGGGGGAGACCAGGGATGCTTGGATCCATTGATTGTATGCACTAAACATGAAAGGATTGTCCTATCGGATGGCTAGGTAAGTACAAACGGCATTGCCATGATTCATCCATCATTCTTGAGGTAGTGATATGTGGATTTTACACTCATACTTCGGGATGCCTGGCGCTCACAATGATCTCAGTGTCCTCAAGTGATCTCATCATTTTGCAAGGCTTGTTCTCTTTGACAATCCACCTTGCAACTATGTTGTCAACGGCAATGAGTACAATATGGGATAGTACCTTGCCAATGTCATCTCTCCTCCATGGGCTACATTTGTGAAGACAATCCACCATCCCAGACACAATAGGTGATCTCACTTTGCATTGTGCCAAGAATCTGCTAGAAATATGTTGAGAGAGCTCTTGCTGTGCTTCAAAGACACTTCGCGATTATCTGGGGGGTTGCCAGTTATTGGGAGCTTAATACCCTGTGGTAGATCATGACAACATGTGTTATTCTGCACAACATGACCATCAAGGATGAGAGAGAGGACCCAAAGGACTTTTGGTATATCTTCAATGGACATCCGGTGGAGCCCGAACGTAACCCAAACAAGACCGAAGCCTTCCTTCAAGCACAACGTAGGATAGAGAACCGACAAGCTCACAACCAACTTTAATATATAATATCTTATTGAGCACCATTGGAGACTTCATAGCGCTTGATTCTTGTTCTTCTACCATGTTTATTTGGATTGTTAGTTCATTTGCACCATATGTTGTGTTTGAATTTGAATGGTTAAGTTTGAAACATTAAACTTGATATGTATCTGAATTGTGTGTACTTAAATTTGCAAGTTTTGAATTAATATATTATGATAAGTTTGAAAATGGTTATTAATGATAAAGCTTTAGCTTCCAAGCGAGAGAGCATCTTGGTGGCGAGGTCGACATCCTGGATATGTAGCTAGAAGGTCATAGGGGAATGGATGGCAAGCCATTTTGCAGTGATTCGGTGATGGAGAAGTTTGAAACCTTCAAACGCGAGTTCCAGAAGGTGCACGGGGTGGGCGCCGATCCTAGGTCCCGACCACTCAATCCATAGGTGGTCATGACTGTAGGCCAGGGGAAGATTAGTAGACTCCACTTCATTTGCAACGGTGTGATCGCTACCTCCTCACATCGCAAGCACCCCAAGATGTGTGCGACGAGCACGAGCTAAAGTCTATCCACACGGAGTCGGCCAACGGCCTGGTCGCATGAGATCGCGGGTCTCAAGGTTCATACCATTCATATATGCCCATGCCTTCAAATAGAAACATTTGCAACCTATATGAGACTGCTATACCATATTACAGGCTGGTTACGAGCCAGAAAAGGAGGCCGGAGAGAAGCGCAAGGCATAGGAGGAACGGCAGCAGGCAGAACAAGAGCAGAAAGCGAGAGAATAGGCGGAAAGAGTGAAGCATGTTTCCGAAACTTTAGAAGAGCTGCAGGCAGAAACGAAGGCTATGCGCGCGAGGAAAAGCTAGAGGTTAGAACTTTCTCTTAATATAGTCACTAACAAATATAATACCGATAGACAATGCTAAAATGACTCTACTCATCTAATAGGCCTTTATGTGAATTCACACGGTTGAAAATGGTGCCCCTCCTCGTCCTCCACAAGTGTAGAGAACATGTCCATGGATGCGCTCTATAAACTTGGATGTGATGTGCAACGCAGCTACAAGCTTTCAACTTGCATGTGGTGTGCTCTATGAACTTGTATATGATGTGCTCTATGAACTTGTATGAGCAACATATATGCTTCTTGATATGAGATGTGCTGTTCTGTTTTGTTGTGAATTGATATGCCTCTTATATATGCATATGTTTCAATTGTAGGGGTTAAAGAAGAAATAAAAATGTCAAGATTAGTTGTGGGAGATATTTCTGAAAGTACAACTCGGAAGAGTTGCCTTTGACGGGAGGAGGCTGCCATCAGAGGGGGCACCTGACTGCTACTGCATACATTTCCGAGGGCCTAACTAGCTCGGAAAAATAATTTTTGCCGCAAGGCAACTCTCACAGAGGTGGCACCTGACTGATACTGCCAACTACATGTCCTTGCTGAGAAAAAAGTACTTGATGAAAACTGCCACCTCCTCGCATCGCAAGGGCCCTGAGATCCGCGCGATGAGAACGAGCTCATGTCCATGCATACGAAGTCGCCCGACGGTCAGGTCGCATGAGCTCATGCATCTCAAGGTTCATATCATTCATATATGCCCATGCCTTCAAATAGAAACATTGCAACCTATATGAGATTGAGATACCATATTACAGACCGGTTTGGAGGAAGAAAATGATGCCAGAGAGAAGCGCAAGGCCGGATAGGAGGAACGGCGGCAATCAAAACAGGCGGACAGGGCGAGAGAATAGGAGGAAATGCTGCAGGCAGAAACAAAGGCTACGCGCCCGAGGAAAAGCTTGAGGTTGGAACTTTGTCTTAATGTAGTCACCAACCAGTATATACCGATGGACAATGCTAACATGACTCTCCTCATCTTATATGACTTTATGCGAATTCATGCGGCTGGAAATGGTGCCCCTCCTCCTTCTCCACAAGTGTAGAGAACGTGTCCACGGATGGGTTGTATGAACTTGCACGTGATGTGCAACGCAGCTACAAACTTTGAACTTGCATGTGGTATGCTCTAAGAACTTGTATGTAGTGTGCACTATGAACTTGTATGAGCAACATATATGCTTCTTGATATGAGATGTGCTTTTCTGTTCTCTTCTGAAGTTATATGCCTCTTATATATGTATATGTTTTCAGTTGCAGGGTTTAAAGAAGAAATAAAATGTCAACATCAGTTGTGGGACATAATTCAGAAAGCACCACTTGGAAGAGTTGCCTTTGTCGAGAGGAGGCTTTCGGCAGAGAGGGCACCTGACTCCTACTACATACATTTATGAGGGCCCAACTCAGAAAAGTAACTTTTGCTGAGAGGCGGCTCTCGCAGAGGTGGCACCGAACCGATACTGCCAACTACATGTCTTTGCCAAGAAAGTACTCGATGAAAACTGCCACCTTATTGTCGTGACTTTACTGTTTAGATCTCGGCATATGGTATGATTCTCGAGTCTTTGTTGTTCACAAAGTACCTTTTGGCGGTGTCTCGACATAGGCATGTCTTTGTCATGTGCTTCACTTTGTCGAACAGAAAACTCGGCGTAGACCGCCTCTGCCGAGAGCCCGCGCTTTGGCTCTCGGCATCGCCAAAAGCACTCATGTAGATAGTTTTTCCAGTAGTGCATATAACAACTAGTGAGTGGTATAGGGGAATTTCGTAGCACCAACACTTGAATAGGACCTAAGTGTTTGGAAACAATGCCTAAGTGTTTGGAAACAATCTTGCAATTCCTTTAGACAGGTAGACGATTAACAACTTGGGAGTACGTAGTTGGTATATGCGACGTAAGGGATAGCTAGAGGTCAGTCGGCTAAAAATTGATTTTGGGTCAGTCGATTTGATTTCAGCAGTCAGATGCAAAACCAACGCCCAAATGGCCTTCTTCAACCTCCTGCCACCCCTTTCTTCTTCCGCAAACGCCCCATATGTACTACCAGCCAAACCACCAGCCGCCACCGCCCATGGCCGGCAGCGCTCCCGCATCAGCCTCGCCGGCCCACCCTCCCCTCACTGTCGCCCACCGCCATGATGGCACCACCCCTGGCCAACCCCTCTAAACAGCAAAGCACCAGACTTTTTTGGCGAGCCCTGCACCCCTACCCCTACCCCCCTCCCCCCCTCCCGGGCCTCGCTTTGCTTGCCCCGACGCCATCGGCGGCGGCCCCGGTACTCCGCGCGGCTGACGCTTTCTTCCCAAAAGAATTGACTGACCAAGATATCAAATTACGTCCAACTAAACCGGTGATGTAAATATTGCTGATCCGCTATATATCGATGGAGCTTGATCTTAGCTAGCTAGGTGGCGTCTGTCAAGTGACTAGCATGTTGGTTCCCGCTGGGCAAACACACAACACCTTTTCTCTCTCTCTCCTAATATAAACATATCCTCACCGACGAAAGACCCTCTCTCCAGCAAACGAGTAGCCATCGGGCGAGCCCCAAGAAACCCAGAACCCATTGTCTCCCAATTCCAACCTTTCTCCCGAACCCACCAAACCTCCCGCCGGCGAACGATGGATCCGTTCCACGACGGGCATCACGTGCGGCTGGGGAGGAGTACGCACGCGTCGCCCCACCCCGGCGAGGGCGGGGAGGTCGCCACCCTCGGCCCGCGCCGCGCGCTTCTGGAGGTGGCCTACCACGTGGGCGACCTGCACTCAGGCGCCGCTGACGGCGGCTACCTCGCCGCCTCGAGCTCGAACGCGCCGCCCGCAGAACACCACTTGCGGCTGCGGAACCGCACGCACACGGCGAGGGCGGGGAGGTCGCCAACCTTGGCCTGCGCCCCGTGCCTCTGGAGACGCCGTCGGGACGCTTCCTCGCCGCCACGGGCGCGCCGGTACCGCGGGCAAAGAAGCACCGCGGCTTCGACGACGACGAGCCGGGCGCCTTTCCGGTGAGTTCCTGATTTGGGTTTCTGTTCTTGTGCCGTTCGCCGTTTGGGTTTCTTTGTTTCTTGCGCATTTCTGTTCTCGAATTTCGTCGTGCGTCCTCGATCCGAAATTTCACCGTGATTGCGATCGTTTGAAGCTTGAACGAACTGGGGCTTCAGTCGCCCAGGCACGATCGATTACAGCGAGTTCTTGTCTTCTTGATTCGTCGAAAGATGGTTGGTTCGCCCGTTCGCGGACTCGGATTCTTGGTTTCTTGCCAACTCTGTTCTTCAATTTCGCCGTGCGTTTTCGATCACAAATTTCGCCCTGCGCAATTCTGTGATCGCGATGGCTTTGGGTTCTTGAGCGGGCGTTCCTTAATTTGCATCCCCATATCAGATCATTCTTGTTCACGTTTCTATTACTTTGTTTCGCAGCTCCCAGCCCAGGAGTACGGCTTGCGGCGCCGGCGGGCTGGCGAGGAAGCCAAGGCCGGCTTCCGCTGCGGAGGCTACGAGTGGGTGCTCAACTCCCGACACGCCCACGCACCGGCCGCTGCCGGCGAAGTCCTTCCACACCACACTGAACTTTCTGGTGAGAATGAGGATCCTCTCCTCCCCTGCCATAGACGCGATTTGTTTTATTCTCCATCTTTGTCTGTTGATGTTAGCTGAAGACGATGTCTGGCTACTTGTTGATTAGTGAGGGTACACGTAGGGATGCAATATTTCATTTTAGAAGTAATTAACATGCTTCGTAGCTGCTACTATTCCCCATGGTACAGAGAATCCAGCTCTGAAACTAATGGTATAATTTACTCGCAAAATAACAACTAATGGCATAATTTATTAATTAGATCTAACAAATGGTGATAGTTATTCATGGACCGACTTAGTGGCTTTTGCTTGGCTATATATATTATTTGCTAGCTACTATAGGACACAATGCAATTCGGAAGGAAGCTAGTAGTAGGTAGTAACGAAACTATAGGTATGCCGTGCATATTTTTGCAGTTCTCCGTTTACATGGTTGCGTGCGTTTGTCCTGGCTAGTACCAAAATATGTACATTACGCATGCACTTTGATGTCAGTGGCATGGTTTTTTCTTTCAATAGACATGAGCTTATGCTTGAGTTTGTCTCAGAGGGTGCTGAGGGCAAAGGAATCAGTGAGAAGATACTGCTGCGCACGCCAGATATATTCATCGCCCGTGCAAGAAACGGCACAATCTTGACACGCGTGAAGGTAGTCTTCGAGGCCGGCGCACGCTTCTGGGCCCAGCGGTTATCCGAGTGGTATTACCGGCAGTCCTTGGGCCGTGGACGACGCCGGCCGCCTGCTACTTGGAGCTGGTTTAGCGTCATGGGGAAGCCCCTAATCAACGATGACGGCGAGTCGCTAATTTGCATCTGGTTTATGATGTGTTGATGTGTACCATAGTTTGTGGTTTGATCGAACCTAGCTACAGTAGTATACACACTGACCGGCCGCATCCATTTATGCATGTTGATGTGCAGGGTCTTGCTCCATCGCTTCATCCAGCATGTGTGTGGAAGCTCAGCACCGCTTGGAGTTCGAGAGGGTGCATGGGCACGGGAAGTTCACCTTCGCTGCCAAGCATCCGACGGCCCTGAAGAAGAAATGCCGGAGGAGGCAGGTGTGGGATCCGGATGATGGAGCATGGTTCGGCGACGTGCTGGACACCATCAAGCATTCGGCCGGAGTGCCCACCACCAAGGTCCCGAATGACATATCTCTCCCCCTCGATTCATACGACATACACATACCGGCCGGGCCGCTCGGCGGCAAGCTGCATCCGCTTGACCTAGCCTGGATGATCTATAAGCACGGGCCAGTGCTCGGTGCGTTTCTGCTAGACGACGACTACGACAGCAGCTATGTGTACCCAGGGGTCCTGAGGCACGTGCTGAAGCGAGACAAGACCTGGGACGACTACGATGGCCACGCCGTGGTGTGCTTCGAGTACGAGTTCAAGGGTGGCGACATGGTACTGCGTGTAATGGATAATCACGAGGAAGATGGCCCCTTGAAGTGGATCAAGTTCTCTGCATTCCATGAGTTCGTCCGGCTGCACGTTAAGCCAATCGACCCCAAGTTGCTGCGAAGGAACAGCAAATGGAGAAGGAGTGACCTGTTTGACCCCTTCGAATACATCGCCAACAAGCTGTACTACCTCCGATGAAGGGCAGCGTTTGCCCATGATTGTGTAGCTATTCAGGTTTTAATGTACAAGGATGGGTGACTTGTAGCTATTCAGGTTTTTTGGCGGGTGAAGTAATGTATTGCTCAACTCATAAAGTGCATACATTCAGCAACAGTAAGCTCTAATGCATCTGACGGGCCAGAACCAACCCAAGTCATTGTTCTGGTTTCTATTTGCGCAAATTTAGCTAAGCTATCGCTAATCTTATTTTGAGTACGATTAATAACATGAGTAATACAAGAATAAGGAGATTTTAATTAAGTCTGTTGCGCAGGCGATTCCCACTTATGTTATGAGCGTTTTCAAATTGCCTTTTTCCGTTTGTGATGATCTGACACGTTTGATGAGGCAGTACTGGTGATGATCTGACAAGTTTCAATTAATAGCCAAGCCTGTTTAGCCAACATGGTTTGATTAAAAGCGCGCATATCTCTGAACTCCATATCACCCTTAGACTTCGGAAGGCGCATTTTATCCCAACTGAGCCTCATCAGATGCAAGTATGTGTCCAGAGGGAGATCGATCCATATGGAATTATGTTTGGCAGGCTAAAGTTCCTCTTAAAATGTGTATTACAGCTTGGAAGGCCGCGTCAGGTGCTCTTGCCACTGATCAAAACAAGTTATACCGACATATTGGTACTACTGATTATTGCAGGGTGTGCGGCTGGGAGAGAGAGGATTCTTACCATGCCCTAGTTGCATGCCCTCAAGCACGACTTGTGTGGTAGAGGGTGCGAGAGTTATGGCCATTGCCAACTAATGATGTGTTACTAGATAATGGTAAAGAGTGGCTATTGCATGTGCTTGCTGCATGTGATAATAAGGTTCGTGATATGGTCATTCTACTTATATGGAGAATTTGGCAACTTCGCAATGATGTTGTGCATGGCAAGGAAGTGTCACCGGTTGATGTTACTATGGAATTTCTTGATAGCTATTAAGTCCATGGATCTAGCCAGGAATTATAGCATGGAAGAAATTTTAAAAGGGAAGATGTTAGCACGGGAGGAGGTTATTCCTATTGGTATTCAGCAGGCCATGGCTCCTCTTCCTTGGCCACCACCTCCAGCAAATTGGGTTGTGTTGTCTGTTGATGGATCTTTCTCAGCTCATGATGCCAAGGCAGGTGCTGGTATGATCTTACGTCGTGATGATGGATCTATTATCTTTGCTGCTTACCGTGTTATATTCAATTGCAATGAAGCGCTCAAGGCGGAGATACATGAAATAATGCAAGGGGTGGCCCGTGCTTTACAACATACTGATCTACCAGTTAAGGTGCAATCTGATTCCTGTAATGCACTTTCGATACTCTATGGTGATAGTATGTCCCGATCGGCCTATGGTCATGTAGTAGCACAAATTAAATTTTGTATGGATGAGAGGGAGTTTGTTCCACAAAAAATTAGTAGGACTCAAAATAGGGTAGCAGATTGTATGGCAAATTATAGCCGTACCGTGTCTTGTACTGCGGTATGGATGAGCAGATGTCCTCCGTGTTGTGAGGACTTATTGCCTCTCGACTATAACCCTGTTGTCGGTGTCAAAACCGGCGGATCTCGGGTAGGGGGTCCCTAACTTTGCGTCTAAGGCGGATGGTAACAACAGGCGGGGGACACAATGTTTACCCAGGTTCGGGCCCTCTCGATGGAGGTAATACCCTTCTTCCTTCTTGGTTGATCTTGATGATATGAGTATTACAAGAGTTGATCTACCACGAGATCGTAGAGGCTAAACCCTAGAAGCTAGCCTATATATGATAATGATTGTTCTTGTCCTACGGACTAAACCCTCCGGTTTATATAGACACCGGAGGGGGCTAGGGTTACACAGAGTCGGTTACAAGGGAGGAGATCTACACATCCGAATTGCCAAGCTTGCCTTTCACGCAAAGGAGAGTCCCACCCAGACACATGATAAAGTCTTCAATGTTGTACTTCATAGTCCAACAGTCCGGCCAAAGGATATAGTCCGGCCGTCCGAGGACCCCCTAATCCAGGACTCCCTCAGTAGCCCCTGAACCAGGCTTCAACGACGATGAGTCCGGCGCGCAGATTGTCTTCGGTGTTGCAAGGCGGGTTCTTCCTGCGAATACTCCATAGAAGATTTTGAACACAAGGATCGTGTCCGGCTCTGCAAAACAAATTCCACACACCATCGTAGAGAGTATATTATTCCACAAATCTAATCTGCTGACAACTTTTCATAACGTGACGTCCTGCCGTGGCCCGGTCATTACGAACTTTTTTTCCCAACCAGCTACTGCACATATTGCGAGGCAGTTTTCTTGGCACGTCTTGTCGAAGCAGAGATCGTGTCCCCTTATCACGGGATTCTCATCAATATGGGTGTGGGTAATCCAACCGCGCCATCAATCACGGTGCTTGGGGAATAAGCGAGTTTACCAGGCAGGTGGGGAGGCACATAGTTTCTTCCGCCCTTATAAAGGGACAAGGACTCCTCCTTTTCACCCACGCCCCCTTCTTCCCTGCCCATCCATTCTTGCGCACTCGAGCTCCAGCACCCAAGTTCGCATTTTCTCCGCAAAACCACTCCAAACATGTCCGGAGCGGGAGGCAAGTGGATGGTCTCCTCCGTTACGGAGGAGAACATTACGAAGCTCCGGGAAGCCGGATACTTGGCCGCAGATATCGCGCACCGGCTCCCAGACGCGGGGCAGATCGTCCCTACCCCCGAACCCCACGAAAGGGTTGTATTCCTTACCCATTTCGTCCACGGGCTGGGATTTCCCCTCCACCCATTTGTTCGCGGGCTCATGTTCTACTACGGGCTGGACTTCCATGATCTGGCCCCCAATTTCATCCTCAACATCTCGGCGTTTATCATCGTGTGCGAGGCCTTTCTCCGCATCAAGCCCCACTTCGGTCTGTGGCTGAAGACCTTCAATGTCAAACCGAAGATGGTGGTTAGCCAGCAAGAGGAGTGCGGAGGCGCTATGGGGGAAAAATGCCCAACGTCACCTGGCTCGAAGACCCCTATGTGGAGACAGTGAAGGGGTGGCAATCGGGATGGTTCTACATCTCTGAGCCGTGTGACACCAACTGGGTGGCGGCCCCCGAATTTCGATCCAGCATCCCCACGCGGCTCACCTCCTGCAAAGAGAAGGGCCTATTGATACGTCCATTTTGCATCATGCTTTTATATCGATATTTATTGCATTATGGGCTGTTATTTCACATTATGTCACAATACTTATGGCTATTCTATCTTATTTTATAAGGTTTACATAAAGGAGGGAGAATGCCGGCAGCTGGAATTCTGGGCTGGAAAAGGAGCAAATATTAGAGACCTATTCTGCACAACTCCAAGAGTCCTGAAACTCCACAGAATACCTTATAATAAATAATGAAAAATCCTCGCCAAAGATGAAGACCAGGGGGCCCACAACCTTTCCACGAGGGTGGGGGGCGCCCCCCCCTAGGGCGCGCCCCCCTACCTCGTGGGCCTCCTGGTTGCTCTCCGATGACCATCTTCTGCTATATGAAGTCTTTCGTCAAGAAAAAAATAAGAAGCAACCTTTCGGGATGAAACTCCGCCGCCACGAGGCGGAACCTTGGCGGAACCAATCTAGGGCTCCGGCAGAGCTATTCTGCCAGGGAAACTTCCCTCCCGGAGGGGGAAATCATCGACATCGTCATCACCAACGCTCCTCTCATCGGGAGAGGGCAATCCCCATCAAAATCTTCATCAGCACCATCTCATCTCAAAACCCTAGTTCACCTCTTGTATCCAATTCTTGTCTCCAAGTCCGGGATTGGTGCTAGTAGGTTGCTAGTAGTGTTAATTACTCCTTGTAGTTGACGCTAGTTGGTTTAATTGGTGGAATATCATATGTTCAGATCCTTTATGCATATTATTACCCCTCTAATTATGAACATGAATATGCTTTGTGAGTAGTTACATTTGTTCTTGAGGACAAGGGAGAAGTCTTGCTATTAGTAGTCATGTGAATTTGGTATTCGTTCGATATTTTGATGAGATGTATGTTGTCTAGCCTCTAGTGGTGTTATGTGAACATTGACTACATAACACTTCACCATTATTTGGGCCTAGAGGAAGGCATTGGGAAGTAATAAGTAGATGATGGGTTGCTAGAGTGACAGAAGCTTAAACCCTAGTTTATGCGTTGCTTCGTAAGGGGCTGATTTGGATCCATATGTTTCATGCTATGGTTAGGTTTAACTTAATACTTTTGTTGTAGTTGCGGATGCTTGCAATAGAGGTTAATCATAAGTGGGATGCTTGTTCAATTAAGAACAGTACCCAAGCACCGGTCCACCCACATGTCAAATTATCAAAGTACCGAACGTGAATCATATGAACGTGATGAAAACTAGCTTGACGATATTCCCATGTGTCCTCGGGAGCGCTTTCCCTTATATAGGAGTTTGTCCAGGCTTGTCCTTTGCTACAAAAAGGATTGGGCCACCTTGCTGCACTTTATTTACTTTTGTTACTCGTTGCTCGTTACAAATTATCTTATCACAAAACTATCTATTACCACTTATTTCAGTACTTGCAGAGAATACCTTGCTGAAAACCGCTTATCATTTCCTTCTGCTCCTCGTTGGATTCGACACTCTTACTTATCGAAAGGACTACGATAGATCCCCTATACTTGTGGGTCATCAAGACTCTTTTCTGGCACCGTTTCCGGGGATTGAAGCGCCTTTGGTAGGTGGAATTTGGTAAGGAGAAATTTATATAGTGTGCTGAAATTTACTGTCACTTGTTACTATGGAAAGTAATCCTCTAAGGGGCTTGTTCGGGGTATCTTCACCCCGACCAGTAGAGCAAAGAGTTGCTCCTCAACCTACTGAACCAATTGAAAATGAAATTCCTTATGAGTATCCTTCGGGTATGATAGAAAAACTGCAAGCTAATCCTTTTACAGGAGATGGAACAAAGCATCCTGATGAACACCTAATATATGTGGATGAAGTTTGTGGACTATTTAAGCTTGCAGGTATACCCGATGATGTTGCTAAGAAGAAGGTCTTCCCTTTATCTTTGAAGGGGGACGCATTGACATGGTATAGGCTATGTGATGATACGAGATCATGGAACTATAGAAGATTGAAATTGGAATTTCATCAAAAGTATTACCCTATGCATCTTGTTCATCGTGACTGGAATTATATATATAATTTTTGGCCCTGCAAAGGAGAAAGCATCTCTCAAGCTTGGGGGAGGCTTAAATCAATGTTATATTCATGCCCCAATCATGAGCTCCCAACAGAACAATTCTTCAAAAAATTTATGCTCGGCTTTCTGAAAATAATCGCACCATGCTCGATACTTCTTGTGCTGGCTCTTTTATGATGAAGACTATTGGATTTAGATGGGATTTATTGGATAGAATTAAACACAACTCTGAAGATTGGGATCTCGACAAAGGTAAGGAGTCAGGTATGACACCTAAGTTTGATTGTGTTAAATCTTTTATGGATACCGATATTTTCCGTAAGTTTAGCACTAAATATGGACTTGATTCTGAGATAGTAGCTTCTTTCTGTGAATCTTTTTCTACTTATGTTGATCTCCCTAAGGAGAAGTGGTTTAAATAGCATCCTCTCATAGAAGTAAAAGTAGTTGCACCTATTAAAGTTGAAGAAAAGACTGTCACTTATAATGATCCTATTGTTCCTACTTGTTATGTTGAGAAACCACCTTTCCCTGTTAGGATAAAGGATCATGCTAAAGCTTCAACTGTGGTTCGTAAAAGCAATATTAAAACATATACACCTCCTGAGCAAGTTAAAGTTGAACCTAATATTGCTATTGTTAAAGATCTCTTGTCTGATAATATTGATGGGCATGTTATTCAGTTCTGCGGTGAAACTGCTAGAATTGCTAAACCTTGTGCTAAAGATAAAAATAGACCTGTGGTAGGCATGCCTGTTATTTCTGTTAAAATAGGAGATCATTGTTATCATGGCTTATGTGATATGGGTGCTAGTGCTAGTGAAATACCTATTGACTTATACAAAGAAATTATGCATGACATTGCACCTGTTGAGTTAGAAGAAATTGATGTTACTATTAAACTTGCTAATAGAGATACTATTTCACCAATGGGAATTGTTAGAGATGTTGAAGTCTTGTGTGGGAAAACTAAATATCCTGCTGATTATCTTGTTCTTGGTTCCCCACAAGATAGCTTTTGTCCCATTATATTTGGTAGACCCTTCTTAAATACTGTTAATGCCACCATAGATTGCACAAGGGAGGTTGTTACTGTCGGCTTAGATGATATGACTCATGAGTTTAATTTCTCTAAATTTAGTAAAAAACACCGTGAAGAAGAATTGCCTAGTAAGGATGAAATTATTGGTCTTGGTTCTATTACCGTACCTCCTAGTGATCCTTTAGAACAATATTTGTTAGACCATGAGAATGATATGTTTATGAATGAAAGAAGGGAAATAGATGAAGTATTCTTTAAACAGGAACCTATTCTGAAACACAATTTCCCTGTTGAAATCCTAGGGGATCCCCCTCGACCTAAGGGTTATCCCGTGTTTGAGCTTAAACCGTTGCCTGATAATCTTAAATATGCTTATCTTGATGAAAAGAAGATATATCCTGTTATTATTAGTGCTAACCTTTCAGAGCATGAAGAAGAAAGATTATTGAAAACTCTGAAGAAGCACAGTACTGCTATTGGATATACTCTTGATGATCTTAAGGGCATTAGTCCCACTCTATGTCAACATAAAATAAATTTGGAAGCAGATGCGAAACCAGTTCGTGATCCTCAACGACGTCTGAATCCTAAAATGAAAGAAGTGGTAAGAAAAGAAATACTAAAGCTTCTGGAGGCAGGTATAATTTATCCTGTTGCTGATAGTCAGTGGGTAAGTCCTGTTCATTGTGTCCCTAAGAAGGGAGGTATTACTGTTGTTCCTAATGATAAAGATGAATTGATTCCACAAAGAATTATTACAGGTTATAGGATGGTAATTGATTTCTGCAAATTAAATGAGGCTACTAATAAAGATCATTACCCCTTACCTTTTATTGATCAAATGCTAGAAAGATTATGCAAACATACACATTACTGCTTTCTAGATGGTTATTCTGGTTTCTCTCAAATACCTGTGTCGGCTAAAGATCAATCAAAGACTACTTTTACATGCGCTCTTGGTACTTTTGCTTATAGACATATGCCTTTTGGTTTATGTAATGCACCTGCTGCCTTTGAAAGATGCATGATGGCTATATTCTCTGACTTTTGTGAAAATATTTGTGAGGTTTTCATGGACGACTTTTCCGTCTATGGATCTTCTTTTGATGATTGCTTGAGCATCTTGATCGAGTTTTGCAGAGATGTGAAGAAACTAATCTTGTCTTGAATTGGGAAAAGTGCCACTTTATGGTTAATGAAGGTATTGTCTTGGGGCATAAAGTTTCTGAAAGAGGTATTGAACTTGATAAAGCCAAGGTTGATGCTATTGAAAAGATGCCATGTCCCAAGGACATCAAAGGTATAAGAAGTTTCCTTGGTCACGCTGGATTTTATAGGAGGTTCATTAAGGACTTCTCAAAAATTTCTCGGCCTCTGACTAATTTATTACAAAAAGATATACCATTTGTCTTTGATGATGATTGTGTAGAAGCATTTGAAATACTTAAGAAAGCATTAGTCTCTGCACCTATTGTTCAGCCACCTGATTGGAATTTACCCTTTGAATGTGTGATGCTAGCGATTATGCTGTAGGTGATGTTCTAGGGCAAAGAGTTATTAAATGTTATCCATTATGCTAGTAAGACTCTAGACAATGCTCGAAGAAATTATGCTACTACTGAAAAAGAACTTTTAGCAGTTGTATTTGCTTGTGATAAGTTCAGACCTTATAGTGTTGATTCTAAAGTAACTATCCACACTGATCATGCTGCTATTAAATATCTTATGGAGAAGAAAGATGCTAAACCTAGACTTATTAGATGGGTTCTCTTGCTACAAGAATTTGATTTGCATATTGTTGATAGAAAGGAGCTGAGAACCCCGTTGCAGACAACTTATCTAGGTTAGAGAATGTTCTTGATGACCCACTACCTATTGATGATAGCTTCCCTGATGAACAATTAAATGTCATAAGTACTTCTCATAGTACCCCTTGGTATGCTGATTATGCTAATTACATAGTTGCTAAATTTATACCACCTAGCTTCACATACCAACAAAAGAAAAAGTTCTTCTATGATTTGAGACATTACTTTTTGGATGACCCACATCTTTATAAAGAAGGAGTAGATGGTGTTATTAGACGTTGTGTACCTGAGCATGAACATGAATAGATCCTACGCAAGTGCCACTCCGAAACTTATGGAGGACACCACGCGGGAGATAGAACTGCACATCAGGTATTGCAATCCGGTTTTTATTGGCCTACTCTCTTCAAGGATGCCCATAAGTTTGTCCTATCTTGTGATGAATGTCAAAAAATTGGTAATATTAGTAGACGTCAAGAAATGCCTATGAATTATTCACTTGTTATTGAACCATTTGATGTTTGGGGCTTTGACTATATGGGACCTTTTCCTGCCTCTAATGGATATACATATATTTTAGTTGTTGTTGATTACGTTACTAAGTGGGTAGAAGCTATTCCAACTAGTAGTGCTGATCATAACACTTCTATTAAAATGCTTAAAGAAGTTATTTTTCCTAGGTTTGGAGTCCCTAGATATTTAATGACTGATGGTGCTTCACATTTTATTCATGGTGCTTTCCGTAAAATGCTTGCTAAATATGACGTCAATCATAGAATTGCATCTCCGTATCACCCACAGTCTAGTGGTCGAGTAGAATTGAGTAATAGAGAACTCAAATTAATTTTTTGCAAAAGACTGTCAATGGGTCTAGAAACAATTGGTCCAAGAAACTTGATGATGCATTATGGGCCTATAGAACTGCATATAAAAAATCCTATGAGTATGTATCCATATAAAATGGTAGATGGAGAAGCATGTCACTTACCTCTCGAACTAGAACATAAGGCATATTGGGCTATTAAAGAGCTCAACTATGATTTCAAACTTGCCGGTGAGAAGAGGTTATTTGATATTAGCTCACTTGATGAATGGAGAACCCAAGCTTATGAAAATGCCAAGTTGTTTAAAGAAAAGGTTAAAAGATGGCATGACAAAAGGATACAAAAGTGTGAGTTTAATGTAGGTGATTATGTATTGCTATACAACTCTCGTTTAAGATTTTTTGCAAGAAAACTTCTCTCTAAATGGGAAGGCCCCTATGTTATCGAGGAGGTCTATCGTTCCGGTGCCATAAAAATCAACAACTTCGAAGGCAAAAATCCGAAGGTGGTAAAAGGATAGAGAATTAAACATTATATCTTAGGTAATCCCATAAATATTGAAACCAATATTATTGAAACCGTAACCCCGAGGAATACATAAGGGACACTTTCCAGAACGTTTCAGACTCCGAAAAGGAATAGGTATGTGGTACGGTAAGTAAACCAACTCCAAAACAATTTTTAAGGCAATATTTCTCCGTTTTGGAATATTTAGAAAAATAGAAAATTAAGTAGCAGTCCGGGAAGGACACGAGGGCCCCACGAGGGTGGAGGGCGCGCCCCCTACCTCTTGAGCACCTCGTGTGCCTTCCAGACTCCGTTTTCTTGCACGATACGTATTTTGGTCGGTAAAAATTCACTTTATATTCTCCCGAAGGTTTTGACTCCCGTATCACGCAAATATCCTCTATTTTTGTTTCGAGCTGTTGCTGCTGCAGATTAGAGAAAGATGTCTTCTCAAGAGTCAGTCGGGGAGAGCCGGGTATCTAATCCGGCATGGGTACCAAGGGCAAACAGCGACCCTGACCACTTTGGGCCAGCAACGGAGGTAGAGATGGAGGCTGACTTAATGAGGGTAGGTGCCATGGAGGATCAAGAAGTCACTCTTGCTTCCGAGTTGGGTTCACGATGGGGGAACTACAGAGCTCAGCTATTCCAAACTCGGTTATCCCTTCCAATGTTAGATTTCTTTCTTATGAAAATATGAAGAGGAGTGTCACTTGTTCTCCCGCAGCTATGAAACACCCTTGGGTGCAAGGAGCTTTAGCCGTCACAGGAAAGCTTCGTAAGGAAACAATGGACCTCAAGCAGCAAGTCAACAAGCTCGAGGAGGAGAATCGTATCCTGAGAGGAATCGTCGCCAAGAATATTTCACCAACAACAAAGAAGGAGACATAATCACATGGGTATGGGAACTCCCCTTGGCAATTGCCAAGCTTGGGGGAGGTGCCCCGTGATGAAGCTATGTACCTAGGGTAGGGTCATGGACCTGTCCAGCATACCCTCCCCGAGGACATCTTTAAAAAGAATCAGAAGCAGTCGAAGAGAAAATATCATCCACTCGACTATGAAGATGTGCTCACTCGACTTCCTTGAAGACACTCGACCACCAGAAGACGAGAAGCCCTCCACTCTGCAACGGTCGTGACTTAAACCATAGCATTATGCATTTATAACACTTTATTGTAGACGTTACCAGTAACGCCCCACCTTTATGAACATTGAACCCTATGTAATGGAGGGGAGCTGGGGTCCTGGCGCACTCTATATAAGCCACCCCCCTCCTCTGGGACGGGGGTTCGCACTTTTGTAAACCCACACACACGTATAATCCAATCGACCGCCTCAGGGCACCGAGAAGGGCCTGAACTCGTAAAACTCGTGTGTACAACTACTCCATAGCTAGGATCTTGCCTCCTCATACCTACCCCCCATTCTACTGTCAGTCTTAGATCCACAACAGTTGGCGCCCACCGTGGGGCAGGTGTCTTAGTGACTTATTGGAGAAGTTGTGATTTTGTCGATCCCCATCATCATGGTTCCAGGCGGAGGTTTGGCTGAGGGCCACGAGATCCGTTTCGGCGCGCTCGTGTTTGCCGCCGACGACTCTGCTTGGCTTCAGGAGGCACCACTCGACGTCGATGCGCTCCCCACCCGCGGGGCGACGCACTTTCACGTGTGCGTCTGCGGCGTCCTCCTGCGGCAACCGTCGACCTAGTACCAGTCGACTCCTACGGCTTTCCCCCTACCTGCGACCCGCCGAAACAAGCGCACCGTCCGGTCGAGGGTTCAATAGTGGGTGAAGCATGCGGTGGCCCACCAGTCGGCCACCCCTCAAGTCGCGGCGCTCGAGCCCGACGAGTCTCTCTACAGCCTGTTCGATCTATCGACTGGCTCCGTCGAGATTGCATCTGAGTGCGGCAGCAATGATTCGGCAGCGGAAGTCCTGATGGTCAATGGACCACACGGTCCTCCTAGCTTTGATCGTGAAGACGGAGGTGACAGGAACGGCGATCCATCGCACGTTCACGAGGAGTACCACCCCGAGCCTCTCTCCTCGCAACAGAGAGAAGAAATTCATCGCCAAAACATGGATGCCCTACATACTCCTATAGTTGGAGAAACACCCGAGGCCCAGGCCTTGGAACAGGCTCGCTTGGCCAATCTGGCTGAGCGTACTCGGCTGGAGAACCTACAACGCGCACTCGACGATCGCGCTCGTCAACGTGCTCCTGAGTCCAGCCGACGCCAACTTTTTCCACCTCCGGCTCAGGTATACCGAACACCGATCCAAAACCTAGCAGCTGCGGCCCGGATAGCAGAGTTGATTCAACCTTCCCAGTCAGAAGCTGGCCGAGGTCTGGCGCAGATTAGGGCCTTGCTCCGGGCAGCAGGAGAGCAGAATACGGCCGTGTCTCAGTCGCGGGATAGGATCCATAGCAGATCTGTGGTCGCAGATACGGTCCAGTCGGCCCATAGCCCGAGATCGCCCCCGAGGCGTGAGGGACGTGGAGAGCGGCGTGATCAGTACAGAAACTAAGAGCAGTATGATCGTCGAGCCGATCGCGATGGTCGCCGTCGAGTGCCCACGCCTCCTCCAAGGAGTGGGTCATACGTGCCGCGGCCACATGAAGATAGGCGCCCTAACAGCGTCGAAAGAGGTATTCCAGTCGACCCCAGGGAGCCAGGCTTTGATGCGAGATCTATTCTCGTACAAGGCTTGGTCGACAGAAACAGAGCTCACCGAGATGGCCATGACAGAGGCTCGCAAACCAGCAATAGGGTGCATGTCTCTGGCCCAGAGTGCTTCAACAGAGCTATCAGAGCTGTAGTGATTCCCCCCAACTTCAGGTTGGCGACTGGAGTCAGTAAGTTCACCGGAGAGTCCAAGCCTGACACCTGGCTCGAAGACTACCGAGTGGCTGTCCAGATTGGTGGTGGCAATGATGAGGTGGCCATGAAACACCTTCCTGTGATGTTGGAGGGCTCGGCTAGGGCGTGGCTGAATCAGTTGGCGCCTGGCAGCATCTATACTTGGGAAGATCTCGCCCGAGTGTTTGTCAGAACGTTTGAGGGTACTTGCAAGCGGCCAGCAAGTTTGACAGAATTACAGTGCTGCGTCCAGAAACCGAATGAAACTTTGAGAGATTATATCCAGAGGTGGATCACCCTGCACCACACGGTGGAAGATGTGTCTGATCATCAAGCAATTTGTGCTTTCAAGGAAGGCGTCAGGTACAGAGAGTTGAATCTGAAATTCGGTCGGACAGGAAACATGACTTTGACTCGGATGATGGAAATCGCCACCAAGTATGCCAATGGTGAAGAGGAGGAGCGACTGCGGAGCGGCAAGCACAAAGCAGTCGCCCACGAAGCCGAAGGAGGAAACTCCAGTCGGAAACAAAAATGCAAGGCCGAACCAGGTGCTCCGGGTGAGGCCTTGGCTGTGGTTCAAGGAAAGTTCAAGGGGAAGCCCAAAGGGCCGTGGAACCCCAAGAAAGTAAAAGATCAAGATGGAAATGACGTGTTGGATCTGCCGTGCCATATCCACACCAAAAAAGACGAAGAAGGTAATTTCATTTACCCGAAGCATACTACTCGACAGTGTCGGCTCCTGATCCAGCAGTTCCAAGAGAAACGGCCCAAGGAAAAGGAGAAGGAGGCAGACAAGGCTGAGAGTGAAGGGGAAGATGATGATGGTTATCCTCATGTGAATTCCTCTCTGATGATTTTTGCTGATGTTGAAAACAAGAGTCGATTGAAAGTCATCAACAGAGAAGTGAACATGGTCGCTCCGGCGACACCCAATTACTTGAAATGGTCGCAGACTGCCATTACGTTCGACCAGTCTGACCACCCAGCGCACATCGCCACCCCTGGGAGGCAAGCGCTGGTGGTCGACTCGGTGGTCGAAGGCACTCGACTGACAAAGGTCCTGATGGACGGTGGCAGTGGCCTGAACATTCTGTACGCAGAAACGTTGAAAGGAATGGGCATTCCGATGTCCAGACTCAGTGAAAGCCACATGAGTTTCCATGGGGTCATCCCAGGCAAGAAGGCTGCGTCCCTCGGTCAGATTGCACTCGACGTGGTTTTCGGTGATGCCAAAAATTACCGCCAAGAAAAGTTGATGTTTGAAGTCGTGGATTTTCAGAGTGCGTATCATGCAATTCTAGGCAGGCGAGCTTATGCACGATTCATGGCTCGACCTTGTTACATGTACCTCAAACTGAAGATGCCTGGTCCCAGAGGAGTGATCACTATCTCTGGTAATCGGAAAAAGGTGGAAGAGTGTTTCCACAAGGGCTCAAAGATCGCCGATGCCCAGATGGCCGTGGCAGAATTGTAAGAATACCAGAAAAATGCAGACCCAAGTGACTTGTTGCGAGCCAAGAAGCCAGCCACGGATTCAGCATTCCAGTTGTCTAGCGAGACGAAGTCTGTTCACATTCACCCGATGGACCCCAATGCAGCTCCGACCCACATTTAGACCACACTCGACTCCAAATAGGAAGAAGCGCTCATCCAGTTCCTCCGTGAGAACTGGGACATCTTTGCATGGAAGCCTTCTGACATGCCAGGTGTTCCCAGGGGACTGGCTGAGCATCGTTTGCGAGTTGAACCGAAAATGAAACCAGTCAAAGAGCATCTTCGACGGTCCACCGTCCAGAAAAGAAAAGCAATCGGCGAAGAGACGACTCGGCTTTTGGCAGCTGAGTTTATCCGAGAGATTTACCACTCCGAGTGGTTAGCCAATGTTGTCATGGTCCCAAAGAAAGATGACTCACTCCGCATGTGCATCGATTTCAAGCATATCAATCGGGCCTGCCCGAAAGATCACTTCCCTCTCCCTCGCATCGATCAGATAGTCGACTCGACTGCTGGTGCGAGCGTTTGTCCTTTTTGGATGCCTACTCCGGGTACCACCAGATCCGTCTGTACGGACCCGATGAAATAAAGACATCTTTTATCACCCCGTTCGGGTGCTTCTGTTATGTCACAATGCCATTTGGCTTGAAGAACGCCGGAGCCACATTTATGCGAATGATTCAGAAGTGCCTGCTCACTCAGATCAGTGGGAATGTGGAAGAATACATGGATGACATTGTGGTCAAGTCACGTAAAGGTTCTGACCTGCTGACCGACCTCGCCGAAACCTTTGCCAACCTCAGAAGGTATGATATCAAGCTCAATCCATCAAAGTGCATGTTTGGAGTTCCAGGCGGAAAGTTACTCGGTTTTCTTGTTTCCGAACGAGGAATCGATGCTAACCCAGAGAAAGTAGGTGCTATACTTCGGATGAAATGCCCTGTGCGTTTGCATGATGTCCAGAAGCTTACTGGTTGCTTGGCCGCCCTAAGTTGATTCATTTCTCGCCTCGGTGAAAAGGCCCTGCCTCTTTACCGACTGATGAAGAAATCAGATGCGTTCGAGTGGACTCGAGAAGCTGATACATCATTTGCACAGCTAAAAGCCCTGCTTTCCACCCAGTCGGTGCTTGCTGCTCCAATCAGCAAAGAGCCTCTTTTGCTTTATATAGCAGCCACTGGACAAGTCATCAGTACAGTACTTACGGTCGAGCGGGAAGAAGAAGGAAAACCGTACAAAGTTCAATGCCCAGTTTATTATATTTCTGAAGTCCTGACCCCGTCAAAGCAGAGATATCCTCACTATCAGAAGCTTGTCTATGGAATTTACATGACCATGAAGAAGGTTGCACACTACTTCTTAGATCACTCTGTTACAGTCGTCAGCGACGCTCCATTGTCGGAGATTCTGCACAACAGGGATGCAACTGGTCGAGTGGCAAAATGGGAGATTGAACTCCTTCCCTTGGATATCAAGTTTGAGGCAAAGAAAGCTATCAAGTCCCAAGCAATAGCAGATTTCCTCGCCGAGTGGATCGAACAGCAACTGCCGACTCAAGTTCACTCAGAGCACTGGACCATGTTCTTTGATGGATCCAAGATGATGAACGGTTCTGGTGCTGGAGTGGTTCTGGTATCCCCCCGAGGAGACAAGCTTAGATATGTCCTCCAGATTCACTTTGATTCCTCCAATAATGAAGCAGAGTATGAAGCACTCCTGTATGGGTTGCGCATGGCCATCTCACTCGGCGTCCGTCGCCTCATGGTCTATGGCGACTCAGATTTGGTAGTTAATCAAGTGATGAAGGAGCGGGACGTCAGAAGCCCAGCCATGACTGGTTACTGCAACGCGGTGAGAAAGCTTGAGAAGAAGTTCGTGGGGTTAGAACTCCACCACATCCCCCGATTGAAAAATCAAGCAGCCGATGAATTGGCAAAGATAGGTTCCAAGAGAGAGGCCATTCCCAGCAATGTGTTCTTGGAGCATATTCACACGCTGAAAGTTCAGGAAGACCCTTTCATTGAAGAGCCCCCACAACCCAAGAGCGCCACGAATCCGACTAAAGTCGAGGTCCCAGCTGTGGTCGACCTAATCATGGAGGTTCTGGCCATTACTCCCGACTGGACGGTGCCCTACATTGCGTACATCCTCAGGAAAGAGGACCATCAGAAGCGGCTTCACTCATGTGCTCGTTGCAGTCGACAAGTTTACCAAATGGATCGAAGCCAAACCCATCAAGAACCTTGATGCTAGCACCGCTGTCAGTTTTATTAGAGAATTGACGTTCCGATATGGAGTCCCACATAGCATCGTCACGGACAACGGATCGAACTTCTATTCCGATGAGTTCAGAATTTTCTGCGCCTCTCAGTGCACTCGAGTCAACTATGCTTCTGTTGCTCACCCGCAGTCGAACGGACAAGCAGAAAGAGCCAATGGCTTAATTCTCAAAGGACTGAAGCCCCGACTGATGCGTGATCTCAAACATGCAGCAGGTGCTTGGGTTGATGAACTTCCATCAGTTCTGTGGGGTTTAAGAAAAACTCCTAATCGGTCGACTGGAAGAACTCCTTTCTTCTTAGTCTACGGAGCCGAAGCTGTTTTGCCAAGTGACTTGCTCCACAACGCACCCCGAGTTGAACTCTTCTCCGAAGCAGAAGCAGAGCAGGCCCGGCAAGATTCAGTCGATCTCTTAGAGGAAGAGAGAGAGATGGCCTTGATCCGCTCGACCATTTATTAGCAAGATTTGCGTCAATTCCACGCCAGGAATGTGAGGGGTTGGGCCTTTTAAGAAGGAGAATTGGTTCTTCAAGTGGATCAGCAGAAACCACACAAGCTCGCTCCAACTTGGGAAGGCCCCTTCATTGTCACCAAAGTTCTCCACAACGGAGCATACCATCTTTACAGTATCGAGCATCAGAAAGATGAGCCACGGGCTTGGAACACGGAGCTGCTCCGCCCCTTTTATACTTAAACACTCGTTCGAATAAAATGTAATAAGCAACACCTTTTGTAATTCATTTATCAAAGGCAAGAGCTTACGGTTCTCTCATTCGAATGTGTTGTTCTTATTTACTCCTGAAATCCCCTAGTGGGTGGGCTTAGTCGTGAATCCGTTCCGCCTAAGTTCGAAAAAATCCTATCGAGTGAAGAGCAATCCTTCCACTCGGGGGCTTAGCTGCAGTCGAGCACTCACCTAAGTTCTCTCACTAAGAGGCTTAAAGGCAGTCCAACACTCGCCTAAGTTTGGAAAAATCCTACCGAGTGGAGAGCAATCCTCCCACTCGGGGGCTTAGCTGCAGTCGAGCACTCGCCTAAGTTCTCTCACTAAGAGGCTTAACGGCAGTCCAGCACTTGCCTAAGTTTGAAAAAAATCCTACCGAGTGGAGAGCAGTCCTCCCACTCGGGGCTTAGCTGCAGTCGAGCACTCGCCTAACTTCTCTCAATAAGAGGCTTAACGGCAGTTCAGCACTCGCCTAAGTTTGAAAAAAATCCTACCGAGTGAAGAGCAATCCTCCCACTAGGGGGCTTAGCTGCAGTCGAGCACTCGCCTAAGTTCTCTCACTAAGAGGCTTAACGGCAGTCCAGCACTCGCCTAAGTTTGAAAAAATCCTACCGAGTGGAGAGCAGTCCGCCCACTCGGGGGCTTAGCTGCAGTCGAGCACTCGCCTAAGTTCTCTCACTAAGAGGCTTAATGACAGTCCAGAACTCGCCTAAGTTTGGAAAAATCCTACCGAGTGGAGAGCAATCCTCCCACTCGGGGGCTTAGCTGCAGTCCAGTACTCGCCTAAGTTTGAGACCCATCCCTATCCACAAGGACGACGAGGTGCAGGTCGACTACAACCTTCTTCTTCGGAGCTGCAGCACTAATACAACGTCCGCTCCATCCTATCCGCAAGGACGATGAGGTGCAGGTCGACTGCCACCTTCTCCTTCGGAGCTGCGGCACAAATACAACGTCCGCTCCATCCCTATCCACAAGGACGACGAGGTGCAGGTCGACTGCCACCTTCTCCTTTGGAGCTGCGGCACTAATACAACGTCCGCTCCATCCCTATCCGCAAGGACGACGAGGTGCAGGTCGACTGCCACCTTCTCCTTCAGAGCTGCGGCACAAATACAATGTACGCTCCATCCCTATCCGCAAGGACGAAGAGGTGTAGCAAGCAAAGTCCATCCGAAGGCAAACACAAGCACATTCGGAGATAAACCAAATTCAGATAAATACTAAAAGGTTCCAAGCAGCGAATCAAAAGTACTTGAGCACCAAGCCCGAAGGAGTTTAACGGTTACAGAAACCACTCGGCATTCCGAGGCAAATTTAAAGCGTATCCAAGTTTCATAAGATTGTTCACTCATCCGGGGGAGGACTGGCAGGCTCCACGAACGAGTCCAGATCGATCCCATCAGCGATCCGAGTGGCGAAAGCAATGAAAGTCTACATGAAGGACTGGAAGTCGTGCTTTTTGGTGTTAGCGACTTTGATCGCAGCCAGCTTGTCTTCACGAACCTCCTTGCAATGGACTCGCACCAGGGACAGCGCCATGTCAGCACCACACCGGGCGGAGGATTTCTTCCATTCTTGCACTCGGTCAGGGATCTCGTTCAGTCGAGTCATCAGAGATTCCAGATCATTCTGAAGCGTCACCTCCGGCCAAAGTCAAGTCGATTCGAGAGACAACCTCCTTCAGGCATGCGAGGTAGCTTGTGGCGCTAGCGATACGGGACTCCAGTCGGAGCACGTTCATCGCAGACCAGGGAAGCGATAGGGTCCAGACCCGTCTCGACCCTCCCAGTTTCTTCGTCAAAGTCTTGACAAAGTTCCGCAGCCAAAAGTCAGTTCAATCAACTGAGCAAAATCCGATGGCAAACATCAACACAGTCGGATTAAAAGAAATACCTCCCAGCACGAGATAAAGCTTCTTGGCGAGGGTCCTCAGATAAGCTTCTGTGTCGTTCGTCTTGCGGATCGCAGACTCCAACTTTTCATTCAGGGTGACCTTATCCTTCTTCAGGCTGGTCACTTCGCGGTTAGCTTCATTAAGACAAGATGTCAGTCTAGTCACCTCTCCTTCAATCATTCCGAATGAAGCAAGCTTCTTCTCTACAAGAGCGGCTTTGTCTTGGGCTGCTTTTTGCGCAGCGGCGATGTCGGGGAATGTAGTAATTTCAAAAAATTTCCTACACACACGCAAGATCATGGTGATGCACAGCAACGAGAGGGGAGAGTATGATCTACGTACCCTTGTAGATCGCAACGGAAGCGTTGACACAACATAGAGGAAGTAGTCGTACGTCTTCCTGATCCGACCGATCCAAGCACCGTTACTCCGGCACCTCCGAGTTCTTAGCACACGTACATCTCGATGACGATCCCCGGGCTCCGATCCAGCAAAGTGTCAGGGAAGAGTTCCGTCAGCACAACGGCGTGGTGACGATGATGATGTTCTACCGGCGCAGGGCTTCTCCCAAGCACTGCAACGATATGATCGAGGTGGAATATGGTGGAAGGGGGAACCGCACACGGATAAGGAACGATCACCAGGATCAACTTGTGTGTTCTAGGGTGCCCCCTGCCTCCGTATATAAAGGATCCAAGGGGGGGGGTGCGGCCGGCCCTAGAGGAGGCGCGCAGGAGGAGTCCTACTCCTACTGGGAGTAGGACTCCCCTCCCTTTCCTTGTCCAAGTAGGAGAGAGGGGAGGAGAGGTGGAAAGGGGGGGCGCCGCCCCTCCCTCCTTGTCCAATTCGGACTAGGGGGATAGGGGGCGCGCGGCCTGCCTTGGCAGCCCCTTCCTCTTCTCCACTTTAGGCCCATGAGGCCCATTAACCCCCCGGGGGATTCCGGTAACCCCCCGGTTCTCCGGTTTTATCCGAAACTTCCCCGGAATGCTTCCAGTGTCCGAATATAGTCGTCCAATATATCAATCTTTATGTCTCGACCATTTCGAGATTCCTCGTCATGTCCGTGATAACATCTGGGACTCCGAACTAACTTCAGTACATCAAAATGCATAAACTCATAATAACTGTCATCGTAACATTAAGCGTGCGGACCCTACTGTTCGAGAACAATGTAGACATGACTGAGATAAATCTCCGGTCAATAACCAATAGCGGGACCTGGATGCCCATATTGGCTCCTACATATTCTACGAAGATCTTTATCGGTCAGACCGCATAACAACATACGTTGTTCCCTTTGTCATCGGTATGTTACTTGCCCGAGATTCGATCGTCGGTATCCAATACCTAGTTCAATCTCGTTACTGGCAAGTCTCTTTACTCGTTCCGTAATACATCATCTCACAACTAACATATTAGTTGTAATGCTTGCAAGGCTTATGTGATGTGCATTACCGAGAGGGCCCAGAGATACCTCTCCGATAATCGGAGTGACAAATCCTAATCTCGAAATACGCCAACCCAACATGTACCTTTGGAGACACCTGTAGAGCTCCTTTATAATCACCCATTTACGTTGTGACGTTTGGTAGCACACAAAGTGTTCCTCCCGCAAACGGGAGTTGCATAATCTCATAGTCATAGGAACATGTATAAGTCATGAAGAAAGCAATAGCAACATACTAAATGATCGGCTGCTAAGCTAATGGAATGGGTCATGTCAATCAGATCATTCAACTAATGATGTGATCTCGTTAATCAAATGACAACTTCTTTGTCTATGGTTAGGAAACTTAACCATCTTTGATTAACGAGCTAGTCAAGTAGAGGCATACTAGTGACACTCTGTTTGTCTATGTATTCACACATGTATTATGTTTCCGGTTAATACAATTCTAGCATGAATAATAAACATTTATCATGATATAAGGAAATAAATAATAACTTTATTATTGCCTCTAGGGCATATTTCCTTCAGTCTCCCACTTGCACTAGAGTCAATAATCTAGATTACACAGTAATGATTCTAACACCCATGGAGTCTTGGTGCTGATCATGTTTTGCTTGTGGAAGAGGCTTAGTCAATGGGTGTGCAACATTCAGATCCGTATGTATCTTGCAAATCTCTATGTCTCCCACCTGGACTAGATCCCCGATGGAATTGAAGCGTCTCTTGATGTGCTTGGTTCTCTTGTGAAATCTGGATTCCTTTGCCAAGGCAATTGCACCAGTATTGTCACAAAAGATTTTCATTGGACCCGATGTACTAGGTATGACACCTAGATCGGATATGAACTCCTTCATCCAGACTCCTTCATTTGCTGCTTCCGAAGCAGCTATCTACTCCGCTTCACATGTAGATCCCGCTACGACGCTTTGTTTAGAACTGCACCAACTGACAGCTCCACCATTTAATGTAAACACGTATCCAGTTTGCGATTTAGAATCGTCCGGATCAGTGTCAAAGCTTGCATCAACGTAACCTTTTACGATGAGCTCTTTGTCACCTCCATATATGAGAAACATATCCTTAGTCCTTTTCAGGTATTTCAGGATGTTCTTGACCGCTGTCCAATGATCCACTCCTGAATTACTTTGGTACCTCCCTGCTAGACTTATAGCAAGGCACACATCAGGTCTGGTACACAGCATTGCATACATGATAGAGCCTATGGCTGAAGCATAGGGAACATCTTTCATTTTCTCTCTATCTTCTGCAGTGGTCGGGCTTTGAGTTTTACTCAATTTCACACCTTGTAACACAGGCAAGAACCCTTTCTTTGCTTGATCCATTTTGAACTTTTTCAAAACTTTGTCAAGGTATGTGCTTTGTGAAAGTCCAATTAAGCGTCTCGATCTATCTCTATAGATCTTAATGCCTAATATGTAAGCAGCTTCACCGAGGTCTTTCATTGAAAAACTCTTATTCAAGTATCCGTTTATGCTATCCAGAAATTCTATATCATTTCCAATCAGTAATATGTCATCCACATATAATATCAGAAATGCTACAGAGCTCCCACTCACTTTCTTGTAAATACAGGTTTCTCCAAAAGTCTGTATAAAACCAAATGCTTTGATCACACTATCAAAGCGTTTATTCCAACTCCGAGAGGCTTGCACCAGTCCATAAATGGATCGCTGGAGCTTGCACACTTTGTTAGTTCCCTTTGGATCGACAAAACCTTCTGGTTGCATCATATACAACTCTTCTTCCAGAAATCCATTCAAGAATGCAGTTTTGACATCCATCTGCCAAATCTCATAATCATAAAATGCGGCAATTGCTAACATGATTCGGACAGACTTAAGCATCGCTACGGGTGAGAAGGTCTCATCTTAGTCAATCCCTTGAACTTGCCGAAAACCTTTTGCGACAAGTCGAGCTTTGTAGATAGTAATATTACCGTCAGCGTCAGTCTTCTTCTTGAAGATCCATTTATTCTCAATTGCTTGCCGATCATCGGGCAAGTCAACCGAAGTCCATACTTTGTTCTCATACATGGATCCCATCTCAGATTTCGTGGCTTCAAGCCATTTTGCGGAATCTGGGCTCACCATTGCTTCTTCATAGTTCGTAGGTTCATCATGATCTAGTAGCATGACTTCCAGAACAGGATTACCATACCACTCTGGCGCGGATCTCACTCTGGTTGATCTACGAGGTTCAGTAGTATCTTGATCTGAAGTTTCGTGATCATTATCATTAGCTTCCTCACTAACTGGTGTAGGTGTCACTAAAATAGTTTTCTGTGAGAACTACTTTCCAATAAGGGAGCAGGTACAGTTACCTCGTCAAGTTCTACTTTCCTCCCACTCACTTCTTTCGAGAGAAACTCCTTCTCCAGAAAGTTTCCGAATTTAGCAACAAAAGTCTTGCCTTCGGATCTGTGATAGAAGGTGTATCCAATAGTTTCCTTTGGATATCCTATGAAGACACATTTCTCCGATTTGGGTTCGAGCTTATCAGGTTGAAGCTTTTTGACATAAGCATCGCAGCCCCAAACTTTCAGAAACGACAACTTTGGTTTCTTGCCAAACCACAGTTCATAAGGCGTCGTCTCAACGGATTTTGATGGTGCCCTATTTAACGTGAATGCGGCCGTCTCTAGAGCGTATCCCCAAAACGATAGCGGTAAATCAGTAAGAGACATCATAGATCGCACCATATCTAGTAAAGTACGATTACGACGTTCGGACACACCATTACGCTGTGGTGTTCCGGGTGGCGTGAGTTGCGAAACTATTCCACAATTTTTCAAATGTACACCAAACTCGTAACTCAAATATTCTCCTCCACGATCTGATCGTAGAAACTTTATTTTCTTGTTACGATGATTTTCAACTTCACTCTGAAATTCTTTGAACTTTTCAAATGTTTTAGACTTATGTTTCATTAAGTAGATATACTCATATCTGCTTAAGTCATCTGTGAAGGTGAGAAAATAACGATATCCGCCACGAGCCTCAATATTCATCGGACCACATACATCTGTATGTATGATTTCCAACAAATCTGTTGCTCTCTCCATAGTACCGGAGAACGGTGTTTTAGTCATCTTGCCCATGAGGCACGGTTCGCAAGTACCAAGTGATTCATAATCAAGTGGTTCCAAAAGTCCATCAGTATGGAGTTTCTTCATGCGCTTTACACTGATATGACCTAAACGGCAGTGCCACAAATAAGTTGCACCATCATTATCAACTCTGCATCTTTTGGCTTCAACATTATGAATATGTGTATTACTACTATCGAGATTCAATAAGAATAGACCACTCTTCAAGGGTGCATGACCATAAAAGATATTACTCATATAAATAGAACAACCATTATTCTCTAATTTAAATGAATAACCGTCTCGCATTAAACAAGATCCAGATATAATGTTCATGCTTAACGCTGGCACCAAATAACAATTATTTAGGTCTAATACTAATCCCGAAGGTAGATGTAGAGGTAGCGTGCCGACCGCGATCACATCGACTTTGGAACCGTTTCCCACGCGCATCGTCACCTCGTCCTTAGCCAATCTTCGCTTAATCCGTAGTCCCTGTTTCGAGTTGCAAATATTAGCAACAGAACCAGTATCAAATACCCAGGTGCTACTGTGAGCATTAGTAAGGTACAGATCAATACTTGGGGCAGTTCCGCTTCCAGTGACCAGTCTGCTTGCAGTAAAAGCACTCAGTTTCAGGCTTAGGTCCAGACTTGGATTTCTTCTCTTGAGCAGCAACTTGCTTGTCGTTCTTCTTGAAGTTCCCCTTCTTCTTCCCTTTGCCCTTTTTCTAGAAACTAGTGGTCTTGTTGACCATCAACACTTGATGCTCCTTTTTGATTTCTACCTCCGCAGCTTTCAGCATTGCGAAGAGCTCGGGAATAGTCTTATTCATCCCTTGCATATTATAGTTCATCACGAAGCTCTTGTAGCTTGGTGGCAGTGATTGGAGAATTCTGTCAATGACGCAATCATCTGGAAGATTAACTCCCAATTGAATCAAGTGATTATTATACCCAGACATTTTGAGTATATGCTCACTGACAGAACTGTTCTCCTCCATCTTGCAGCTATAGAACTTATTGGAGACTTCATATCTCTCAATCTGGGCATTTGCTTGAAATATTAACTTCAACTCCTGGAACATCTCATATGCTCCATGACGTTCAAAACGTCGTTGAAGTCCCGATTCTAAGCCGTAAAGCATGGCACACTGAACTATCGAGTAGTCATCAGCTTTGCTCTACCAGACTTTCATAACATCTGGCGTTGCTCCAGCAGCAGGCCTGGCACCCAGCGGTGCTTCCAGGACGTAATTCTTCTGTGCAGCAATGAGGATAATCCTCAAGTTACGGACCCAGTCCGTGTAATTGCTACCATCATCTTTCAACTTTGCTTTCTCAAGGAATGCATTAAAATTCAATGGAACAACATCACGAGCCATCTATCTACAATCAAACATAAGCAAGCAAGATACTATCAGGTACTAAGTTTGATGATAAATTTAGGTTCAATTAATTTACTTAAAGAACTCCCACTTAGATAGACATCCCTCTAATCCTCTAAGTGATTACGTGATCCAAATCAACTAAACCATGTCCGATCATCACGTGAGATGGAGTAGTTTCATCGGTGAACATCACTATGTTGATCATATCTACTATATGATTCACGCTTGACCTTTCGGTCTCCGTGTTCCGAGGCCATATCTGTATATGCTTGGCTCGTCAAGTATAACCTGAGTATTCCGCGTGTGCAACTGTTTTGCACCCGTTGTATTTGAACGTAGAGCCTATCACACCCGATCATCACGTGGTGTCTCAGCACGAAGAACTTTCGCAACGGTGCATACTCAGGGAGAACACTTCTTGATAATTAGTGAGAGATCATCTTATAATGCTACCGTCAAACAAAGCAAGATAAGATGCATAAAAGATAAACATCACATGCAGTCAATATAAGTGATATGATATGGCCATCATCATCTTGTGCCTGTGATCTCTATCTCCGAAGCACCGTCATGATCACCATCGTCACCGGCGCGACACCTTGATCTCCATCGTAGCATCATTGTCGTTTCGCCAATCTTATGCTTCTACGACTATCGCTACCGTTTAGTGATAAAGTAAAGCATTACAGGGCAATTGCATTGCATACAATAAAGCGACAACCATATGGCTCCTGCCAGTTGCCGATAACTCGGTTACAAAACATGATCATCTCATACAATAAAATTCAGCATGATGTCTTGACCATATCACATCACAACATGCCCTGCAAAAACAAGTTAGACGTCCTCTACTTTGTTGTTGCAAGTTTTACGTGGCTGCTACGGGCTTAAGCAAGAACCAATCTTACCTACGCATCAAAACCACAACGATAGTTTGTCAAGTTGGTGCTGTTTTAACCTTCGCAAGGACCGGTCGTAGCCACACTCGGTTCATCTAAAGTTGGAGAAACTGTCGCCCGCAAGCCACCTCTGTGCAAAGCACGTCGGGAGAACCGGTCTCACATAAGCGTATGCGTAATGTCGGTCTGGGTCGCTTCGTCCAACAATACCGCCGAACCAAAGTATGACATGCTGGTAAGCAGTATGACTTATATCGCCCACAACTCACTTGTGTTCTACTCATGCATATAACATCAACACATAAAACCTAGGCTCGGATGCCACTGTCGGGGAACGTAGTAATTTCAAAAAATTTCCTACGCACACGCAAGATCATGGTGATGCACAGCAACGAGAGGGAAGAGTATGATCTACGTACCCTTGTAGATCACAACGGAAGCGTTGACACAACGTAGAGGAAGTAGTCGTACGTCTTCCCGATCCGACCGATCCAAGCACCGTTACTCCGGCACCTCCGAGTTCTTAGCACACGTATAGCTCGATGACGATCCCCGGGCTCCGATCCAGGAAAGTGTCGGGGAAGAGTTCCGTCAGCACAACGGCGTGGTGACGACGATGATGTTCTACCGGCGCAGGGCTTCGCCCAAGCACTGCAACAATATGATCGAGGTGGAATATGGTGGAAGCGGGCACCGCACACAGATAAGGAACGATCACCAGGATCAACTTGTGTGTTCTAGGGTGCCCCCTGCCTCCGTATATAAAGGATCCAAGGGGGGGGGGGGTGCGGCCAGCCCTAGAGGAGGCGCGCAGGAGGAGTCCTACTCCTACCGGGAGTAGGACTCCCCTCCCTTTCCTTGTCCAAGTAGGAGAGATGGGAGGAGAGGAAGAAAGGGGGGCGCCGCCCCTCCCTCCTTGTCCAATTCGGACTAGGGGGAGAGGGGGCGCGTGGCCTGCCCTAGCAGCCCCTTCCTCTTCTCCACTTTAGGCCCATGAGGCCCATTAACCCCCCTGGGGGTTCTGGTAACCCCCCGGTTCTCCGGTTTTATCCGAAACTTCCCCAGAACGCTTCCGGTGTCCGAATATAGTCGTCCAATATATCAATCTTTATGTCTCGACCATTTCGAGACTCCTCGTCATGTCCGTGATCACATCCGGGACTCCGAACTAACTTCGGTACATCAAAATGCATAAACTGATAATAACTGTCATCGTAACGTTAAGCGTGCGGACCCTACGGTTCGAGAACAATGTAGACATGACTGAGATAAATCTCCGGTCAATAACCAATAGCGGGACCTGGATGCCCATATTGGCTCCTACATATTCTATGAAGATCTTTATCGGTCAGACCGCATAACAACATACGTTGTTCCCTTTGTCATCGGTATGTTACTTGCCCGAGATTCGATCATCGGTATCCAATACCTAGTTCAATCTCGTTACCGGCAAGTCTCTTTACTCGTTCCGTAATACATCATCTCACAACTAACATATTAGTTGTAATGCTTGCAAGGCTTATGTGATGTGCATTACCGAGAGGGCCCAGAGATACCTCTCCGACAATCGGAGTGACAAATCCTAATCTCGAAATACGCCAACCCAACATGTACCTTTGGAGACACCTGTAGAGCTCCTTTATAATCACCCATTTACGTTGTGACATTTGGTAGCACACAAAGTGTTCCTCCGGCAAACGGGAGTTGCATAATCTCATAGTCATAGGAACATGTATAAGTCATGAAGAAAGCAATAGCAACATACTAAACGATTGGGTGCTAAGCTAATGGAATGGGTAATGTCAATTAGATCATTCAACTAATGATGTGATCTCGTTAATCATATGACAACTTCTTTGTCTATGGTTAGGAAACTTAACCATCTTTGATTAACGAGCTAGTCAAGTAGAGGCATACTAGTGACACTCTGTTTGTCTATGTATTCACACATGTATTATGTTTCCGGTTAATACAATTCTAGCATGAATAATAAACATTTATCATGATATAAGGAAATAAATAATAACTTTATAATTGCCTCTAGGGCATATTTACTTCAGGCGAGGCCCGAGTCCTTTTCCAGAGCCAACTTCATTTTCTCTGCAAAAGAAATAATCGAATCAAAAAAGAGATCAAAGAGATATATTGAAATTCAGTCGGCAATCAGTTACCATCCATACCAGCGGCCTCGTCTTGAGACTTTTTCAGATTTTGCTGAGCCAATTCCATGTCTAAGTTGAGTTGCCTCTGCTTCTCTTCGAGTTCAGCAAACTTGGAGATAAGAGTACAAGACTTCTGCAGGATGCAAGAGACAGGTCAATCGATAGGTTCGAAAGCAGTTCATTTTCGAATGAATAAAACCTAAAGAAGTGGACAACAAGCTGTTCAGACTCGAGTCGAGTGCCAGCAGTCGACCGCGGTCTCGGGGACTACACCCAGTGGGTGCACTTGGCGTGCCCCCACCGGTTCTGATCCCACTCGCCCGGCCCGCCGGAGTCGAGTGCAAGGAGTAAAAAAAGAGAGAGAAAGAACAATTGCGCCGTCAAGAAAAGAAGAACTCAGACCACAGTCGACTGCCAGCAGCCGACCGTGGTCTCGGAGACTACACCCAGTGGGTGCACTTGGCGTGCCCCCACCGGTTCTGATCCCACTCGCCCAGACCGAGTGGAAGAGCGAAACTATCAAAAACGACAGCAACACCCAGTGGGTGCTCTAATTCAACGCGAACAACAGGAGATTGTGCAGAAGAAGATTTTTCAAGAACAAAAACAGTCGGAAAGTCTACTCACCTCAACGTTGGCCCGAAGAGCGGCACTAGCATCATAGGCAGCCTGACTGCTCTCGTGCACTATCTTCACCCGCTCCATCATCATATCAGCCTGTCGGATGGCTTCCGCAGCCGCTTCCGACTGGTTGTCTGGGACGGGGTAGCTGGTGAAAAAATGTGCAGACGACCTAGGTGCAGCTGCTTGAGGCTCTGTAGTATGGAGTTGGATAGTTGAAGGAACCACAGGCGCGGTCGACCGCGTGGGTTGCCCACTCGGCAAGGGTGCAACGAACGTCACAGCGGCCCTGCCCGCATGTTCAGCTTGACAGACGGGAGACGTTGCAGTTGGTTCCTGCCGAGCCACCCTGCCAGCTGTTACCTTCTTGCTCTTCCTAGGCTTAGGATCCACATCTTCGTCGTCGTCCGGAAGGTCAATGATGTTGGATGGAGCTGCAAGATAGAACATTCAACCCCAAGTGAACCACTTGACCCTAAAAGGATCAAGAATCGAAATCGCAAGAGTTCATACCTGGGTTAGAGGTCACCGCATCCTCCATTTCCTCGTCCCAGTACTGGTATGAAGAGGTCCCTGACGTAGCAGCATTGCAAAGGCCCGCGTTCAATCGGTTACACCCAGTTAATTGAATCCACATAAAGGACAAGTTAGATGGTTACCCGGAGATAGTAGGAACGGTCACTTTGATCCGAGGCAAAGCTTTGGGCGGTTTGGAAGAGATGGCTTTTGGCACTTTCGGCGCTAGAAGCGGCACGACCTTGGATTGCTTTGGAGGCTTCTCAGTCAGCGTCGGGGAAGACGTCCTGGGGCGCTTCGAGGATTGCTCGATCGGCGCAGCCACCAAGTCCGGAGCGCGTGCCGGGTCATGAGTGTGCTTGGACCTCCTCTCCCTGCGAGGAGGCGAGTCGACTTCTTCCTCATCGGTCGATTCATCGCTCTCCTCGTCCTCCTCGGCTTTCGAATGCTCCTCGCCGCTCTCGCCCCCGCTCCCTTCTTCTTCAGCGCCGGGGTCCTGCACTCCGTTGGGCATCGAGTACATTTCAATGAGGGCCTGAAAGGATAACAATCAAAAGACATTTGGTCGACCACAAACGGGACATCACGTGGTGAATCGGAAAGATACTTGATAAAACAGAAATATACCTGCTCCGGTTGGCGCGAGTTATCGAATGGAATCACCCTCCTGGATCCCCGAGGGTTGTCTTTGTTGCCAGTGATTCCCCTCAACCAGTTCTCCAAGATATCCTCGCTGACCTCCTCCGGGTGGATCCGAGTGGTATCTTCGAGCCCAGAGTACATCCACATCGGATGATCGCGTGCCTGAAGAGGTTGGATGCGTCGACCGAGAAAGACCTCCAGAAGATCCATCTCGGTCACTCCGTCGCGGACAAGCTAGACGACCCGTTCGACCAGCTCCTTGACCTGCGCCTTCTCTTCTGCAACTACCTTCAGGGGAGCAGGCTTCTCCACTCAAGCCAAGGAGAAAGGAGGAAGTCCTGTCAACTGGCCAGGGGTTGGCTGATCCTTGTAGTAAAACCAAGTCGACTGCCAGCCCCGGACCGAGTCAGGAAGGATCATTGTTGGGAAAGTACTCTTGCTCCTCATCTGGATCCCCAGACCACCGCACATCTGGATCACCTGCGTCCTCTCGTCACTCGACTTGGCCTTTTTGACCGACTAGGAACGGCAAGTGAAGATGTGTTTGAAAAGCCCCTAGTGCGGTTGACAGCCCAAGAAGTTTTCGCACATGGGCACGAAAGTGGCCAGATAGACTATGGTGTTCGGAGTGAAATGGTGGAGCTGAGCCCCAAAGAAGTTCAAAAAACCTTGGAAGAAAGGGTGGGGAGGCAGCGAGAATCCGCGATCTACATGGGTTGCTAGGAGGACACACTCACCCTTCTAGGCTGCGGCTCAGTTTCGTCCCCCGGGAGCCGAGCTGACTTGTGGGGGATCAATCCCCCCTCCACCAGGTCGTCGAGGTCATCCTGCGTGATTGCCGAGCGGATCTAGTCGCCCTGGATCCAGCCTGCTGGCAGGCCGGACCTCGACGAGGATCCACCCCGGCTGGTCCGCTTGCCCTTCGCCTTCGCGGTTGCCTTCTTCGTGCATTCCAGCGCCACCGTCTTATCCTTCCCCATGGTGGCAGATCGAGCTCGAGCGGAGGTCCGGCGACGAGGCGGAAGCGAGAGTGGCGGAGAGATTGGGAGAAAGAGAATAGAGAGTGGTGGCATGCGGAGAAAAGGTCTGGCCCGAGACCTTTTATAAGACCTTCCGCCGAGTGGACCCAAGCGATCTAAACAAATCCCGCAACAGTCGCGCGCGCAGTACGTAGCGAAAAAGGTGGCGCGGGGATCGAGGAGACTTACCTAATCCGTCCCGATGACCTCGTTTCCTCCCGTCTGGCGCGCTTCCCAAAATTCGAATCCCGCGAGATCCGCGGAGAGCGGAACAACCTGTCAGACTGAAGACAAACACCCTCTACATCATCATTCGGAATTCAACCATGAAAGTTCACTCGACAACAACCAAGAATGGACCAAGGCGACTGAGAAAGGAGTCGACGTCGTCTCCTCAACTCATTGTTTTAGGACAAGGCATACTCATAGCACAAAGAGTGGGTCAGAAGTGTTCTCAACCCCTTCCTCATTCAAACCCTGATCCATTCGGGGGCTAATGATGAAGCTATGTACCTAGGGTAGGGTCATGGACCTGTCCAACATACCCTCCCCGAGGACATATTTAGAAAGAATCAGAAGCAGTCGAAGAGAAAATATCATCCACTCGACCATGAAGATGTGCTCACTCGACTTCCTTGAAGACACTCGACCACCTTGAAGACACTCGACCACCAGAAGACGAGAAGCCCTCCACTCTACAACGGTCGCAACTTAAACCATAGCATTATGGGCATTTATAATACTTTATTGTAGACGTTACCAGTAATGCCCCACCTTTATGAACATTGAACCCTGTGTAACGGAGGGGAGCTGGGGTCCTGGCGCACTCTATATAAGCCACCCCCCTCCTCTGGGATGGGGGTTCGCACTTTTGTAAACCCACACACACGTATAATCCAGTCGACCGCCTCAGGGCACCGAGACGTAGGGCTGTTACTTCCTCCGAGAAGGGCCTGAACTCGTAAAACTCGTGTGTACAACTACTCCATAGCTAGGATCTTGCCTCCTCATACCTACCCCCCATTCTACCGTCAGTCTTAGATCCACGACACCCCGGTATCGTATCACAATCACAACTCCTATCTTTACCGTTTTCCTTAGTTCGATCCTGTTAGTAGTATTTTGATCTAGTAGAATAAAGTTTATGGCATGATCTAGTTTTAAGTTTTGCTTTATGATCTCTCTAGGTAATCGAGTCCGTGAGCTATATAATAAAGATTAGTGTTGAGTCAAGGGCTTGATTTTCTTGCTATGATCTTGGGTGAATAAAAGAAAAGAGAAAAAGAATAAGAAGAAACAAAAGTTCATATTGATCTTATTGATAGTAATGACTTCACATAGAAAGAGTGTGATGATTAAAAGTTGTTGGGAGTTGGCAGACATAGCTTTGGTAATTGTTGCAATTTATAGGAAGTAATAAGGAAAGAGAGGTTTCACATATAAATATACTATTATTGACATCTTTTATGATTGGGAGCACTCATCAAAATATGACATGCTAAAGAGTTGATGTTGGACAAGGAAGACAACGTAATGGGTTATGTTTTCTTATATCTAAGATAAAATATATTGTCATGGATCATCCAACATGTTGAGCTTGCCTTTCCCCCTCATCCTAGCCAAATTCTCAGCACCAAGTAGAGATACTACTTGTGCTTCCAAATACCCTTAAACCAGTTTTGCCATGAGAGTCCACCATATCTACCTATGGATTGAGTAAGATCCTTCAAGTAAGTTGTCATCGGTGCAAAGCAATAAAAATTGCTCTAAATACGTATGATTAATGTGGGAGAAATAAGCTTTATACGATCTTGTGATGTGGAAGTAATAAAAGTGATGGACTGCATAATAAAGGTTCATATCACAAGGGGCAATATAAAGTGACATTCTTTTGCATTAAGATTTTGTGCATCCAACCATAAAAGCGCATGGCAACCTCTGCTTCCCTCTGCGAAGGGCCTATCTTTTATTATTATCTTCTACCTTATGCAAGTGTGATGGTGATCTTCA